>NC_056735.1:709832789-709855289 GCF_019279795.1 Protopterus annectens
TTTTTTACCCCGGGCCTCCGCTGAAAACGGGCTACTAGCCCAGTCAGACTTTCCCGGTAAACAAACGTAAATAAATAATAAATTTGCAATGGAAAACAGGATGAAGGAATTTGCTATCATGAAGAAAAATGTATTGTATAATTTGACTAAAAGTGAGTGGCATGCATTATTAAGTTTGAGTAGTAGACAATATATTGTAATAAAAATGTCAGACAAGGGCCAGAAAATTGTAATGCATTATAAACAATATCCTAAAATGTGCATGGGCCACTTGTCTGATGGGAAGATTTATAAGGTAGTTAATGACAGTGATTTTTACTTGGCTGTTCAAAACTTTAAGGAACTAATTGATAAGGGTTTTAGATTGGGTTATTTTACTAGACAGTATGTTAAATATAAATTTGATACTGAGGGTAGCTTTTTGGCTAAATTTTATTGTCTGTGGAAAATTCACAAAAATCCTTAGATTTCCCCCTGGTTGACCTATATTGGCGGCACAGAATTATTTTTTACATAATATTATGGTATTTTTGCATTCTTATCTTCTTAAATATGTTATAAAATTAGATTCTTACATCAGGGATACCTTTCACTTCTTAGATAAATTGCAAAACATTAAATGTGAAGATGGCTATTATTGGATAGTACTAGATGTAAAGAGTCTTTATATTAACTTCTCTCATATGTTAGGAACTGAAGCTCTTAAGTTTTTCTTAGGAGATAGCCCTGTTAGTAATTACGTTATAGAATTAGTTTTTTTTTAACTAATACTTTTTTTTAATTTAATAATTGTACCTATCAGCAACAACAAGGAACTTGTGGAATATGTCTTTCACACCCATGTATGCTAATTTACTGATGGGTCTTTTTGAAATTGAATTTCTTTATAAATTTAGCTTTTTTAAGAATTTTGTAGTTTTTTATTGTAGGTATATAGCTGATTTGATTTTTTATGTAAGGGGGTGCTGATTTAGCCTCCCCTTTTATAAATGGTTTAAATGTTAATTGATTTCATTTAGAATTTGATGGCTTACAAATGGGGAAATCAGTGGTTTATCTAGATGTTAAACTAGAAATAAGGGGGAATGCTATAGTTACTGGTATACATAGGACATGTACCAGTGACATTTGTATTCTTGAGATTAAGAATTGTCATCCCCCACATACAGGCTCTACCCTATAATGAATTACGTAGAGTGAGTAGATTATGTAATGATGCTAATATTTTGGAGAAGGAAATTTTAAATATATGTGTTGCCTTTAGACGAAGGGGGTATGATGAAATGCTAATTATTCATTCTGTACAAAAATTACTGGATTTTTATTCTAGTTGTACTAATCTCTCTGTGGAGAAAATTACTAATAGTAGAAGTAGAGATATAGTACATGGTAGTAGAAAGGTATAACTGTGTATAACATTCTGAGTCATTAAGTAGTAGACATTATTAAATACTATTGGCCCTGTTTGATTAATAATAGGGAGGGTGTAAGGAATTTATACAGGGTTCCGCTTATTTCATATAAGAGAATTTGGAACATTAAAGATATGGTAGTACATAATACATTCATGAATCCAGGTCATAAGTTGACTATACATCCGGCTAGTTGTGGAACCTTCCCTTGTGGAAGGTGTTTGGTATGTTATAATATAGTTAGATCTTTTGATAGTATTAATAAAATTAGATTTTGTCCTACATCTATATACTCTTGCACTACTAAATCAGTAGTATATGCCCTGTCATGTCCTTGTGACCTATTTTATATAAAGGACGCAAAGAGAATTTTTAAGTTGAGACCCCAGGAACATGCCAGGGGTATTAGAAACAATATTCTTATAAGTCCTGTTGCCCTGCATTTTAATCTAAGACATAATAGTGATTGTTCTGTTCTAAAAGCTTGTATCTTAGAACAGATTTTAGCTGGGGTTGAGGGGATTGAACAAAGAAATCCTTATGTAAGGAAACATTATTTATTTTGAAATTTAATACATTGCCTCCAGCTGGATTGAATAATGAATGCAACTAGAAGTTTTTCTTTAAAAAGTTTTTTTAAAGTGTGATTAATTGTTTAATTGATCTAATTAGATGTAATTTTGTGTACTATATATATTAGAACTATAGGTTGATTGTATTATTGACTCCTGGAAGGCTTGTTTATGCCAAGGCGCCAGAGTCTTTTTATTAAAAGTTCTTCTCACTTTGATTGTGGTGCAGCTTCTATTTCCTGGCTGAGTAGCTTGTTTTTATATTTTCTTCGCTGGTGGTTTTTTGTACTCACTATATTCCCCTGCTCTCCCCCAAGTCCTAATGCCTCTCGCTAACGAATTCTCTCTGATTTGACTTCACTTCTCCTTCCTCCTGCTAATATTTCCTCGCAGTTTTGACTTATTCTTCCTGTACCTTGCCTTTTTTCATTTGTGCCCCATGTCTTCTGTGTCTGAATCAGTAGCACTATTAATGAGGATATGCCAGGGTTAAGCTAACTTGGTATTGTTTTGTATTAATGTTTTGGTGTAAATACTTTATATTCTCAGTGTTATGTTATTGTTTAATATTGCTGTTATCACTGTATACTGCATCTTCATGTTATATTAACTTTTTGTAACTTCCTGCTTTAGTTTGCCTTTTGACCACAATTGTGCCTAAAAAGGATCTTCACACAAGGGCACCTACCCCGTTAACAAATGTATAAATAAAAATAATTAAAAAAAATTGCCTAAACTGTATTTCTGTTCTTCGGTATTTTATATTTAAAGAATCACGTTTGCTAAGTGTCATGACTCATTTCACTAACCAATTTTGCAATTAGACAGTACACGTTATATGGATATATCCAATTACAAGGCCCTTCTCTGTTCTTCCTAGTTTTGTCATGTATATTTCATAGCCCTTATACCATCATTTATTCATTTCTTGTATATCTTATGTTATTTTACTGTTTCAGTTTATACCACACAGCAAAGCAATTCCTCACAGTAAGACAGCCTGGTAAATAATATTTAAGCAATAACCCACGTCTGGATGTGGGTAATGCTAGATTTACCCACGGTTGGTGTGATTTGGTCACGAGGACGAAGCCTGAGTGGCCAAACAAAGACAACCATGGGTAATTGTAGCATTACCCACACCCAGATGTGGGTTATTGCTGTTATACAATGACATTATTTAAGAAAAAAAATACTTACTTTTCTTAAATAACGCCTTTGTATAATACCTGGGTGGTGCCCTTCCGTGATTTTCCGCTATCCTGGGGCTTTTTCTGATGTATTGCTCATGCGTATGCTTATGCAGTACATCAGAGCTGTGTTGAGGAAGCAACGGAGAAAGAAAGCTCTCCTTTGCTGTCTCGCTATGTTAAACGAGTTCAACATAGCGAGATATCTTTAAAAAAAGCAACGGAGATAGGAAGATCTCTGTTCCCTTTTTTAAAGCTGTCTCACTATGTTAAACGAGTTCAACATAGTGAGATATCTTTAAAAAAAGCAATGGAGAAAGGAAGATCGCCGTTGCTTTTATTTTTAAGATATCTCGCTATGTTAAACATATAACATAGCGAGATTACAGCAACGGAGATCTTCCATTCTCCATTCCTACCTAACATAAACAAAAAAAAATCAAGACTTGTACTAATGGAAAGAGTCTAGGCGACCGGACCTTTTTCCATTAGTATAAGTCGGATTTACAACTGGCACGCTGGTTGGACTGGCCAATCAGTGTGCACGTTTTGGAATACTAATTGGCAGTTATTGTATAATTCTATTTATTAACCAGGTTAGCCCTCTGGACACACAGTCCTTTTCAGAGGTGTCTCAGTGCATTGTCTGGTTAAATGAGTTGTTCAGAGTCACCCAGTAGGGTAAATGAGGGTTGAAAGAATCAAACCCTGCACCACCAGAACTACAACTTGTAACCTTAAACTCTGCACCAACTGACAGACCTCATTATAAAGTATGGTAAAACAAAGTGATTCAGATTGCAGCATAAGAAAAAACAATGTCTTATTAATTAGACTGATCCAGGAAGTCATGCTTTATGAGTCATTGTACTTCGTTTTTGTTTTATGAACAATGCTTTAACTCCTCATTGAGAAAAAATGGAACTCCAGCATCTGATGACCAAAGTAAAGAACACTTGGGTGATTTATTTGGTGCTTAAGTTGTTGCAGTGGACTTCCCTATAGAATGTTACTTTATGGAGTTATTTACTTTCAAAAGATCATTTTTATATTATATTGTATGTAGGTACCTTGTTTTGTAGTTTATTTAACTTCTCTGACAGCTCTGGTTTAGTGTAATTATAAAACCATTCTTCCTTCTCTAGCTGGCAGTGCTGGAAATGAATTGATTAATGCTTCCAGTGTAACAATAAGTGTGACAAACAAGAATTAATTTCTTTCTGTCATTCAGAAAAAAAATATTCCATTCCCTTACTAATAACTTTTACTGACTCTGTTTTGGCTGGGTTTCATTTTTGGTCCTTTTATCTGTACCTTTAACACACATTCGAGGTTTATTTCCTGACCTCCCATAAACATCTTAATATATCTGATCTTACTCATGAAATTTATAGGAGATATCCCTTTCCTTCTCAGGATATTTGGAACCCTTTTGTGATTAGGTCGGCCATGTAGAAGGATTTTCTAACCACTTTGGCAATGTGATTATCAAAGGTGAGATTACTATCTACTTGGGTCCCCAGATCCCTTATTACGTCTTCCGTATTTAGGGGACTACCACCTATGTGGTAGTTTGTGGGTACTTTGTTTTTTCCAAAGAGGAAAACTATGCACTTTTTGGCATTTAGCTTGAGACCATGATTTTGACACCAGGAATCCATCTCAGTGAGACCCTTTTGGAAGATGTCTGTGTCAGCCAGAGAGTCAGTTATAGCACCTAGTTTGCAGTTGTCTGCGAACTTGGTCAGCCATAGTCCTCCTGTGCTTGCCTGTGCCATTGAGAAGTATATGCCGAACAGGAGGGGTCCTAGGACTGAGCCCTGGGGAATGCCACTAGTAACCGGTTTAGAGTCGGACATAGCTCCCGCAACTCTCACCATGTGGGTTCTGTCTGTGAGCCAGTTGGCAACCCATCCTGTGATGTAGGGGTTTATGTTCAGGCTGGTGAGCTTGTCTATAATACCAGAATGGGGAATGGTGTCAAAGGCCTTTGTGAGGTCTAGGTAGGCTGTGTGTACCACCTTTCCCTCGTCTACAGCCTTGGTAACTGTCTCAAAGAAGTCCACCAGGTTTAGGAGGCATGATCTGCCCTTAACAAAGCCGAACCGGGTAGGGTCCAGTGTTTGGAGGTTCCCAATGTCTCTGTTAATGAGTTTCATGATGATGCACTCCATAGCCTTGCAGATCAATCTAGTCAGGATTATAGGGTGATAGTTCTTGGGGTCTGTTGTGGCTCCACCTTTGTGGAGTGGAATAACCGTTGCTCTGCGCCACTCTATGGGTATGTAGCCTGTGGAGAGGCTGAGTTTGAACAGTGTGTTTAGGTGAGGGGTTAGTTCATCTTTGAGCTTGTGTAGGATGCAGCCTGGGACACCATCCGGTCCCATTGATGCTGTGTTTTTGGCTTTGTAGAGGGCTGTTTTAACCTGAGTGCCTGTGATTTCAGGGACTCTACATTCTTTTGGTATGGTTATGGGCCCTTTTGGGGGTGAGAGGGGTGTGAAGTTTGCACTGAACCTGTCTGCCAGGATGTTCATGATATCAGTCGGTTCAGTGTATTTTGTGCCATTCTGCACTACCTCCAGGCAGATCTGAGCATTGCCACTTAGATTCTTAATATAGCTAAAGAATGCCTTGTGGTTATCTTTGGAGTCCTTGGCAATTTTTCTTTCAAAGCTCGCCTTGGATGATTTTATGAGGGATTGTAGTTTCTTGCTGGTACTGATCAGGGATGTCTTCCCTTCTTGGGATTGTACTCTTTTCTGTACTAGTTTCCTCCTTCTATTGTATAGCTTGTTTATGTCAGGAGTCCACCAGACTGGTTTCCTTTTCTTGGAGGAATGAGTCTTGGTTTTGCTTGGAATGGCACGATCCATGCATTCTTGTAGGTGCTCATAGAATACATTAGTAAAGGATTTTGCAGCTTGGACAGCATTATCCTTCAGCATGGTGCCTTTGAAACATTCCACCTCGGTCTTAAGTAACGTGAAGTTTGCTTTTGAAAGTTTTTCACGGTGGTTTCTTTGTCCGGGGGTAGGGGCGGAATGTGAATATCCAAAGTGATTTGTTTATGGTCAGATCTAAACAGTGAGGGGTTGACCTCTGGTGTGGAACACTGGTCGCCCATGTTGGTGATGACCAGATCCAATATGTTGTCACCTCTGGTGGGAGTGTTGACTAGTTGAACCAGGACATTGAGTTTATAAATTCTACAAAATGTTGAGCAAGGGAGTTAGTACTTGAGTAGTTCTCCCATTTAATGTTTGGGTAATTGAAATCACCCAATATTAGAGTGTTTGGTAGAACCTTTATGTTTCTCAGTGTTTCCAAAAATGCGGACTGGGGGTCCTGGGACGTGGTGGGTGATCTGTAACAAGCTACAATTTGAATTGCAGTTTTGCCCATTGTTAGTTGCACGTGGATGATCTCTGAAGCATCGTGCTGTGCCACTAACCTGGAGGTGTGGATATCCTTGATGAATATGGATACGCCCCCTCCTTTTGTATTTCGGTTCGGGTTCTGTGGCCAAACTGTATGGTATGAATTGTAGCCTGATAATGGTGGGGTGCTTTCTGGAGCCTTAAACCATAATATCTAGTGACAGCCACCATCCATCCATTCGCAACCTCTTTTTCCCATTTTGCTGTGGAGTCTGGGTCATTCTTATTTTTACTTGGCTTGTTTTAATAGCCAAAGCAACATTCATAAGAGTTTTAAAAAGAAAAAGAATAGTGTTCATTAATAATTAGTGCTGTGTTAATTTTCAAGTAATAAACATAGCATTGAGTATGTCTGTAAAGTTGCCAGACCTGTATTTCAAAGTATAGCTCATATTTCATTTTCTATAGCTCATGTCATGCATGTAGTTGTTGAGCAAAAAAGCCAGTCTGAAACCACTTCAAGGTATACCCATTACAGAAAGTTTCCAGCAAGTATTAAAAAAGCAGCAGGTTTTAAAAAAATAAATGCTGTTTTGATGACAGACAAGGTTAATGCCACGACTACAGCACAGGTGACTCAGGTTTATTTTGCAGCTTAGGTAACAGTTAGAGTGGCAGGGTAGTATGGGTGTCCCTTTTGGAGACTAGGGACCTCTTTGGCAGGAGGCAAAGTCCAAAGTAGAAGAAGGGGGAGGCCCTGGCTGAACTGTCACTGCAGTGGGATGATACTCCACAACATTCCCAATGCAGGCCTCCCCTCAGATATAACTAAGTTCTTTCAGCTCATTTACTGTACCTAATTATCAATGTAACTCTGTTGGAGCTTTTCTCCCCGGCCTCCGCTGAAAAAGGACATGTATCCAGTCAGACCATCCCGGTTAACAAATGTAAAATAAAATAATAATAAATAAACTATGTTGCCATAAGGGAGAGGGGTGGCTATGGCATACAAGAAGCCTCCCCCAATGAAACTAGAGGTAGCCAAGTGCCTGGGACATCCTTAGGGTCCACAAATGACCGCAGTGTACTGGACTAAGTCTTGGAGGGTGGGCTAAGGAGTTTGGTTGGTAGACCCAGTATTGATGCATGGCACTGTGGAGCCAGGCTGGAAATGTGACAGAAAGGAGACAAGAAATGTTTAAAAATAAAACAGCAGATATAAATGATAGCATTTAAGCTGTTCCTACCATGGTGTGTTTTTTTTTATAAGACTTATCATCCTCTGCTTGTCTATCAACTTCTGCTAGGAATCTAGTGCTGCAGCCTCTGATTCAGTATTTCTGCTGCCCTGGGCAGTCCTGGATGTGACCCTTCATGAAATATGCCTGTCCTCACCATGAACAGTTATACAACTACCTTGTTGCTTGTCTTCACCACAAAACAGTTTTAAATGTCTTGGTTAAGCTCCACATGAAGTGGTTCAGTGTTCACTGGCTAGTTCATATTTTTAAAAAAGATCATGCAGTGTGTTTGGCATATACTGGTGTCCAGCATAAGTACCCAGCATCTGCAGTTCTTACAGTATCCAGTAAAGGACAAAGTTAGTGTTCCATGTCATGCATTTTCACAAGAAAGAAGAGCAGGTAATTTGATGTAGAGTTCTCCCCTATAAAATTTAGTGAGAATCATTTCCTGAAACCTTATCTCTGGTACAACACAGTGGTTACTGGCAGTTTAGTACAGAGAATTAAGAGTATGAAATGCTAACAAATGTCATAGTCCAGGGTTTGCTTCCATCAGCCTTTATTTGCCTAAAGTGATTCTGAGCATGTCACTTAAACCAAGTCATGTTCCCAGATCATTCCTGAGAAGATTTTTGTGTGTGGTGGGCTTGCTACTTAACAATGAATAAATACTAAATAAATAATAAGATGTCTTTCATTTGCACCAGTATGTGGACTGATTGGCTTACAGAATTTGAACTTCAGTAATGTATGTCTTACCAAGTAGTTATCAAGTAAGTAGATGACAATTTTTATGTGAATTTGCTTCTTTGTTTTTTGGAGGGGGGGGGGGGGGTGCATCTTCTAATTTTTTTAATTATTTTAGAAATTCTTTGATAGTATTGCTTTTGTACTGTAGCCTGATATGAACAGACAAATGACGAAATGACTGCACATGTTTTAAAGCATATAACATCCAGTCATAACCAATGCCCTTGGGACATTGCCAAATTCTACAGCTTCAAAATGACAAAGGAACATGCATGTATTGCAAATCATTTGCAGTGCCATGGTAGCCACCAATTTTCAATAACTGTATTAAAAACATATTTTTTCATTGTAGTTGTACCGTTCTCTTTTTGCTAACTGTAGGCTACATTGATAATTGGTAAACTGTGCCATTAAAATAAATGTCACCACAGAAGGCATGTGCTTACTGCAAATATCATAGGTAAAAAATAAGAAATTGGACATGAAGCATAATGTTGAATTTTTGAATTCTTTAATAATTCAGAAATATATAAAGTATGTATCTTGGGGCTGTCTACATTACACTTTATTGAGGTTAAATGTGTCACACAAGCCTGGTGGATTAGACTCATTTAAGACTCTTACAGCTAGTGATTGCTGACCATGAATTTCAGTTTGAGACAGCTCACTCATCTTTGGCATTTAGTTACCATGGAAATTTTTATCTTGACATGTGAAGTAATGTATCAGTTTCTAAGATGTCCTTCCATATCACTGTTGTAGTTTTCTTTACGTAAGGGATCTCCTGACAAAGATAGCTCAACATCCAGCAAGTATACCACAGCCTTTGGAATTTATAGACATCGTACGTCACACATATGCTGCCCACAAAAGGTGTAAGGCATAAACGTGATGTACGAACATACATATCTCAGACCTTCTTTGCCGCCAGTCTGAATGCCATCATTAAAAGTCGGTCTGCGTGCTCCTTTTCTGTGTTGCTTACTGAGTCGTCTTTCAGACAAGTGCCCCATTTGGGTTTATTCTTATTTCTTTCTATTTTTTTGTATTTTATTTTTCTGAGTTTGCATGTCATATAGAAAGGGAAAATGTCAGTGTGGGAGCCAGATTCCCCACAAAGGTCATCACAAACAGTGTCTCTTCTGTTTGGGTGCTTCTCTTGACCATACGCAGTGTTCCATCTGCCAAGTATTTGTTCAAAAGATCCTACATTTTCATCTCTCCTTCTTGTCTATTTAACTAGAAAACCATCATCTCAAATTGTTGACACAAGGTACTGTGGCAGAATTTTCCCATCTCATCAAGGAAAAGGCCAAAACACTCAGGTCTGATTCAGCTGCTAAACAGCCTCCCCCAGATGTCTCTCTAAAGGCTGGTGAAAGTCCAGAGGATCGTCTGGTAGTTGCTTCGGATTCCTCTGCCATGACTATAGAGGCTTTACAGTCATCTGCTCTGGACATTGAGGGGGAACCTCAGCTGATTATATCTGAGGGACCAAGAATGATACCACATCTTCTACTATGGGAGGAGATTTGTACCACTTTGGTTGAGTGTTGGCAGGCATCTGAACCTTCTAGGGTTTTTTGAGCAGACATCCTTCAAAACAAAAAAAAAAAAACAAGCATATTTCCTCTGTTGTTAAATATCCCCATCACGAATGGCAGGATTTTACTCAGGAGGTGTTTAATGCTTTAATGGCTTTGAAGCTTCCTCAAGCAGTTTCTGTACCTACTCCTCCCTGGTCATCTATTCCCCTTAAGAGGGCCAGGGAACAAGAGTCCTCTGATGAGGATTTGGACTCTGGGAAAGAGTCTTTGGCATACTTTTCTCAGATCCTTCTCCTTTGGATTATGGCATGAGGAAGGGGAATCTTTTAGTCCAGAGTCTCCCTTAGAAGGGCTGTCTTTTGCGGACACTATTTCTCATGTGATGGAATATTTCAAGTGGGATTGTTCTCTGGTTTCTGATATTCAGAAGGGATATTGTGAACTCCAAATGGAGTCTCCCAAACCCTCTGCTGCTCTATCAGTTTTGGCTGCCCTTTTAGATACCTTTTCATCAGCCACTGTTACCACTGATTCTCAGCCTCCAACCCCCAAGAAACCTGATAGATTTTACAAGATGCCTGATAATTGTAAATCTTGTACAAGTGTCCTTCTGCTGATCCTTCTGTAGTGATTGTCTCTTTGGCAAACTTTCTAAGCATTTTCTTTCAGACAAAGACAGTAGAGCCATGGCACATTTATTCACAAAGGTCTATACTGCCGCTGCCCTGGATTTTAGGGCTATCAATTATCAGATTCCTATGACCAAGTATATTTTAGCCCTTCTTTCTCCAGCTTTTCAGGCAATTTCTAAGCTTCCTGATTCAGAAGGGAGGGTCTTGGCCCTTTCTTTATTGTGTTCTGCTTCTCAAGTGACTCACCACTCTATTAAATTTAGTTGTGATGCAGCTGATGCTTCAATTAGGCCTGCTGCATTAGTTCTGTTTTGAGGCATTACTTTTGGCTTCATCTTCGGCCTTTACCTGATGACATTAAAGCTAAATTGTTGGATGGTCCTCTTGATGATAACTTTTTTGGCTCTGCTACTGCTGAACTTTTTATGTCTCTTTGGGACAAAGGCAAGGCCTTGCAAGAAGTGAAACATATTTTGTTTCTCTTATCCATAAGTTTCAGATGAATTTTCCCTCCAAATCTACCTTTGTTTGCAGACAGTCTTGCCCTCCACTCGAAGGTAAAAAGGGTTCAAGCCCTGTACCCCAGATAAGTCTACTCAGACTTCTACTTCTCAGAAACCTCCTTTTCAGGACAAACAGGTTCCATCTGACAGTTGCTCCCCTTTCCCTCGACCAGGTCCCTTTGTCTTTCCCTGTCTCTTTTCAATTGGTTAAGGGTCACTCAAGATTCTTGGGTTTTGTCCATCATCCGCCAGGGATATTTCATGGTGTGAAAGTACCTTCCACCCTTTATGGGCATCCCACAACCTCTGCAGGACCAGCTTCCTTTCTTTACAGAACTGCTTCAGGCTGTTCTGGCCCAGGGCACCATTCAAGTTGTGCTTCTTACCTAGGAAGGAAAAGGTTTATTCCAGGATTTTCCTATTTCCCAGAAAGGAAGGTACATGGAGAACCATTCTGGACCATCTCAGCTCAGCACCTTTCTAAAGGCCCCCTCCTTTTGTATGTTGTCCCTTCAAACCGTGTTCCCTTTTTTTCTCCTGCCCCCAGGCTTTCTTGGTATCTCTGGACCTCAATGATGCCTACCTTCACACATCTATCCCCTTTCCAGGAAGCTGTTATGTTTTTCTGTTTCTTCCTTGCATTTTCAGTTCTCTACTTTGCCATTTGGCCTCTCTACTGCCCCAAGGGTATTCAAATGCCTTACTCCTGTCATTACTTTTTGCAGGATGAGAAAGGTTCAAATCTTTCCTTATCTAGATGACCTGCTCATTCATCCTTCGTACCCCAAGATTCTGCTTCAGGACCTGCAGTTTACTATTTGTCTGTTACAAAGCCTGGGGCTTACCATAATCTTTCAGAAATCAATCCTGCATTGCCTTTCTGACAGCGCTCCCTGACTGTAACTGGCACTATATAGAGCAGGTAAAGCTCCAGGTACTACAAAGAATTATGATCGGGTCTCCAGTCATAACCTTTAATTATGTGTCCTCGACATGGATGCCAAGATTCACCTCCAGTGGTATTTCCAGGTTGCGTTTTGTCTCAGGACACAACAAGAGCACAATAGCTACAAGCTGGGAACACCAAAACACTATACTAATAAAGTATAGCATACTTCGTAACAACTCACCCATAATCCACTGTTAAAAATAAAAGACCATTTCCCCATTGAAAAAGTGAATGGCAGTCTTACAAGTCCTGGTAATGTATTCATACCAGTTAGGGGAAATTTGCCAGGACACTTTAGAACTTCGCCAACTCTTTTTAATATGTGCCATGGGATCTTTTACATCCACCTGAGCTTCCACCATCTCAGGCAGTTGGGGTCTCACTGGAACATCACTTTGACATCTCATCCAAAGGATGGCACACCCAGTAGTGCAGCACCACCCTTATGCTGTGCTGCAGTGTTAGTACTGGAAAATGAATCCGTGTACTTAGTGTGGAAATAGAACCAACAACCTTCTGGAACAAAGGTGCATGCGCTGCCTGTTGAGCTACAGATTCTACAAACAAACCTATGTTAGTTTTCTAATACCCCCTAAGAAAAACAGCACTGATAAAGACAAACACTGAAACAAGCAAATGTGGCAACATGGACTGTCTAGTACTCTTGTTTCTAGTTTGCTGAAATAACTGCAGAAGAGACAATTTAGATCTGAATATTTTGGGGTAGCACATTACCTCTCAATTTATATGGTCAAGAATTCCGGGCAAAGACAAAATTAATTTGGTGAAAGGGATAAAATCAGGAACCTTTTTTAAATATTACACTGACTTTCAAAATTAATAGAACAACATGTTTTGCATAAATATGCATTTTGTGAACAACAGTAGAAAGTGTAAAACTCTAATAACTGGCATTACTGACTGTAATCACGAGTGATTTAACAAAAAAGTTAAAAAATGTCATGAGGCAGAGGAAAAACATCAGTAGAAAAATTGGAGACATTCTGTAAAAACAGGGCGAGTTGACAGGTGTGGGTAGCACCAAGAAAGGAACATCTGATCACAATAAACCATTCCAGGGTTTCAGTATGTTTTTAGATGTGCAGCATTTTAAATGATCCAGATGTTCTTCGTGTTTCATTGTTGCAGTAATCACATTAGGGTTATCCCTGCCAGGGTAGCCCTCAGCCAGCCCGAATACCAGAGACTTAGTATTTCTGCGCCGGTTGCTGTCACTTCAGGACTGTTTCTGCATTGGCTGCTGCCGCTTCAGGACTGACGTCAGGTCGTCAGTACTATAAAGTAAGGCAGCCGACGCCATTACATCAGTCTTTCTTGCCATGGAGCCCGAATCAGAAGCAGTTCGCATGAGTGCCAGTCAGCCACTACCTGAGTTTTCGTCTTCCAAATTGAAGTCGAAATCTTCTAAAGCTAAGTACTCCATTGGGGATCCTTTTTTCTTGCACTAACCGATGTTAGAAAAAGTTAAAAATTGTCTCACCTGTAGAAAGCAAGTACCACACCGAGACTTCCATTCTTACCGCGTCACTAGTTTAGGCCCAGATGATGACGTCCCCCATTGTCGCTTCTGTGCTTTGTTCAATGCCAGAACTGTTCATCGTTGGGCCGTTATTGTAGCCAGATATTTTCGCTTACAGTCTTCGAATTCCAATATGACTTCGGTAAGCCATCCAACAGCAGATCTACTGAAAAAATGCAAAGGTAAAGAGATAGACAGACTGAACAGGTCCAAACCTACCGATGACACTTATGTTAAGCTAGTCATCAGTTCTCCAGTCCTCAGTGAGGTGCTTTTGCAGCCCCTGATGCCCAATTCTGTGGATTCGCAGGCCACTATCGAGACCCTTTTGGAGTCCGGTATGCAGCAAAACTCTTCTTCAACTAAGGAACCTGCGGTCATCTCTACCTTGGATGGGTCTGGAGCCACTGAGCAGGCAATGGCTTCCAAGGAAGTCCTTCGCGCTACCAATTCTTGACACAAACCGACGTCCTCTTTCATGACTACCATTCTTTCAAAAACAACCAAGTTTCTAAGGCCCAGGGTATGAACCACACCCAAAAAACTGATGACCCACTCTCAGGCAAATGCTTTCTTGCCTCTGTCTCAAATACTTAAAATGGTGGAGGACCTTATCATGCTGATCAGGGGAAGCCAAGCTACCCCCTCCAAAAGGAAAAGAGATCTGTCCCCTGTAGTTTTGTCTGAACAAGAGTCAGATGAATCTGATGCATCTGAATCTGAAGACATGCAACCCCTCTCTACTTAATAGGATTCTGATGCAGAGGATTCCATTCCTTCAGCCTCTCCCCCAGAGGATTTTTCCTTTGGGGAAACCCTGCATACCTTAAGGGAGCATTTCCAATGGGAGAGTCAAGATTACCCTCAGTCTAAAAAGAGACTCAGGGAATTCCTAGATCTTCCACAGCACAGAACCTTGGGCATTCCCCCAGTCCTGGATGTTGTGGAGGATGTTTTCCTGGAATCCAGCTTGACTCCTGACACCCTCCCTCCTACAACCAGAAAACCAGACAGGTACTATAGCTTCCCTGACTCACACAAATTTCTTTTTAAAAATCCTACTGCTGACCCTGAGGTAATTTCTCAAGGGCCTAAAGGAATTAATGCAACCTCTGCTAAGAATCCCACCCCCTCAGATAGGGATTCCCAAGCACTGGGCAGATGGGGTAAAAAAGTATACACCTCAGCTATTCTTGCTATCAGGGCACTAAATTGTCAGTTACATATGCTGAAATTTCAGCAACATACCCTGGAAGTCCTTAAACAAAAAATGTCTTAATTTCCTGCTTGGGCAGAGTCAAAAGAATTACAAGAGTTAATGCATTCTGCAAGTCAAGTAACTAAACACACCTTGCACTGTGGTTTTGATACCCTAGAAGCTTCTTGCAGGCCAGCGGTCATTGGACCTGAAATTAGAAGGCATGCATGGCTTAAGGAACAGCCCTTGCCAGACCATGTCAGATCTAAATTGTTGGATGCCCCCTTGCACAAAGATAACTTATTTGGCACTAAGGCAGAAGAGGTCTTAAAAAAGATGGGAGAAAAAGCAAAATCTATGCAAACAGTTAAGGATTTCTTGCAGATCCAGCCACCTAGGTTCAGCAGGCATTGTCCCACATGAACATTGGTCCTTTCCTGCTCCCAGTAAGCCAGTCCAGCTTAGACCCCAGGGGAACCAGACCCCGCAGACAGCAGCCACAGGGAATGCAGAGATCTAAGCAGTGGACTACCTCCACTTCAAAACCAGGGAGTTCTAAGCCACTCCCTTATGGTAAGAACTCACAATGACTCACCTCCCCCACCCCCTACCTCTGCCCACCTTCTGTTACCCTAGGAGGAAAACTCTTCTTTCACGCAAGCACCTGGGCCACCATTACCAATGACGACTGGGTTCTGAACATAGTGTCTCAGGGATACAAATTTTCCTTCCACACCCTTCCAACCCCAAAAGAGTTCCCAGATCTACCACCAAACCAGTGAGCAGAGGCTCAAAAGCAAATCCTTTCCCTGCTCTCTGTGAAGGCAGTAGAGCACATTCCTGCATAACAGATAGGCCAAGGTTTCTACTCCAGACTTTTTCTGGTGCCCAGAAAAGAGAGCACCTGGCACCCCAATCCTCGATCTAGCAATTCTAAGCAGCTTCCCGTTGATCCCAAAATTCAAAATACTCACTCTCCAACAGATGCTTCCCATGCTCTCCAAAGATGCATGACTAGCCACCCTAGATCTAAAAGAGGCCTCCCTCCACATTCCTATCAGGTAATCATGCAGGAAATATCTCCGTTACAGGGCAGGATCTCAATACTTTACGTTCTCTCCACTTCCCTTTGGCTTATCTACTGCTCCCAGAATTTTCACAAAATGTCTGGCTCTGGCCATTGCCTTTTTCAGACAAAGAAATATTCAGATTTACCCATACTTAGACGACTGCCTTATTCAGGCAGACAGCCAGGAAAAGCTACTCAAACACCTGGCCTTTGTAAAGACACTACTAACCTCCCTAGGGTGCAGAATCAATGAAAAGAAATCCAAACAGGTGCCCACCCAAAGGATTATCTTCCTGGGAGCAAGCCTGGACACAGCATCCCAGATGGCATACCTTACACCAGAGAAACAAATTTCCCTGACAACCTACTTCTCTTAACTAGCCACCAGGCCCCAGCTATCTGCAAGAAAGATCCTGTAAGCTCTGGAGTTGATGGCATCTTGCTTACTACTCATTCCATATGCCAGACTGCATATGAGGACATTTTCAATGGTACTTAAAAAGCCTTTGGTATCAACACTCTCAAGACCTGGAAACTCTTTTACCTATAATTCCTTGCATCAGAAAATATTTTCTTGGGTGGGTAACAGCATGCTCCCACAACAGGGGAATGCCTTTCTCACCACCCCCTGCCATCCAGACCCTCACCACATATGCATAAGACTAACTTGGGGTGCACATCTAGACGGCAGGTGCATACAAGGCCAAAGGAGCCCACAGCAAATCCTTCTGCATATCAGTAAAAAAGAGATGATGGCTGTGCAGCACGCTTTGATAGCCTTCAAGCCCCTTCTCTCTCCAGGGGCTCTCCTGATCAAAACAGACAACACCACTGTGATGTGGTGTATCAACAAGTAGGGAGGGACTCACTCCTACCCTCTATGCAGGCTGGCCATGACCCTTTGGCACACAGCCTCTGCCATGCAACTACACCTGTTAGCACAATTCCTACCAGGCTCTCTCAACTCTCTGACAGACCAATTAAGCAGAAATCTTCTAGACCCACATGAGTGGCAGCTCAACAGAAGAACCTTCACCCTAATAACTCATATATGGGGCACACTGAAGGTTGACCGCTTTGCCTCCCACACCAACCATCAGCTCAGCAAATTGTGCACCAGGGAGCATCACTGCAGGCTTGGAAAGTGGATGGCCTGTCTTTCCCCTGGGTCAGTCTTTTGGTCTATGCCTTTCCTCCACTACTTCCCATCCCCAAGGTACTGCTCAAAATAAAGGAGGAAAAACCAACGACCATTCTTATAGCTCCAGACTGGCCCCAGCAGCACTGGTATCCCTTGCTGTGCAGCCTGATCCCACTTCCCCCATGGCATCTTCCTCAGATTCCAAACATCCTGACCCAGAGGGAAGGGGAAGTCATGCATCCCCAATTGCAGACACTCAATTTGGCAGCTTGGCTTATTCCCTAACTCCCAACCAATCTGCCAACCTCAGTAAACAGGTTCTAGATGGTATCCGTGAGGCCAGATGGCCTAGCACCAGAAAGTCTTATGCTAACAAATGGAAAAGGTTCTGCACCTGGATCCAAGCTAAGGGAGCCAATACGACACAGCCCTCCCTCCCTCTCATACTGCATTACTTAGCTGACCTACTACACAGTGGCCTCTCTTTCTCCTCTATAAAAATTCATGTCTCTGCTATTTCTGCTCATTTTCCCACTGAGCTTAACCTTTTCTCACACCCCTTGATCAAACAGTTCCTAAGAGGGACCAGCAACTTGAAGCCACCCAGAAGGGTGTCAACACCAGCTTGGGACCTTAACTTTGTACTGGAAGAACTCACCCCACCCACTTTCAAACCAGCTTCTTCTGCAGAGCTAAAAATTCTCTCCTGAAAAACAGCATTCCTTCTGGCCATCACTTGAGCCAGAAGAGTCTCTGAGCTACAAGTGCTCATGGCTGTGGAACCCTTCATCTTCCATGCTGACAGGGTATCCCTCAAAACTAACCCATCCTTCATGTCCAAGGTGGTGTCCAGTGTGGCTCTCAACCAATCCATTCAGTTGGCCACCTTTTTTTCCTAATCCACTGAACAAGGGGGAAAGGATTCTGCACTCTCTGGATCTGCACAGACAACTCAGATTTTATATAGACAGGACTAAATCCTTCAGAAAGTCTGATCAATTCCTGGTTAGCTTTGCTACAGGGGCAGAAGGCAAAGCCATCTCCAAACAAACCATCTCCAAATGGATAGCACACTGCATCCACTTCTGCTACAGGCAACATGGAAAGCCTCCCCCCAAGGGGGTTAGGACACATTTCACCAGAGCAACCTCCACCTCTGTAGCTTTCCTCAGAGGAGTCCCCACCAGGGACATCCTGGAGGCTGCCACCTGGACACGCATTACCACCTTCCTCTCTTCTCCAAATCCAGGGCAGGGTTTGCCTCTGCAGTCTTGCAAGACATCCTAGCCAGCACCTAGTTTCCTTGACTGCCTCCACCCATTTCTTCAGCTTTGGGAATCAAACCAAATGTGATGACTGCAACAGCGAAACATGAAAAACACAGTACAGTTGTGTACACTTACTATAAATGTAGATGTTTGAGTGTATTCACTGTTCCAGTCCTGGTTTCCCTCCCTCCCTCCATCCCCCTTTATTCTCTTTCCTTACAAGGGAGATATTGGTATTTATTTTCCACTGGTGGGGTTCTTCCACCAGAATCTAGCTCTTACTTGGGGGGATCCTGATAGGTTAGGGCAAGAAAAACTGATGTAATGGTGTCGGCTGCCTTACTTTATACTACTGATGACCTGATGTCAGTCCTGAAGCGACACCAACTGACGCAGAAATACTAAGTCTGTGGTATTTTGGCCGGCTGAGGGCTACCCTGGCAGGGGTAACCCTAATGTGATGACTGTAACAGTGAATACACTCAAACCTCTACATTTATGGTAAGTGTACACAACTGTACTTTCTGACTTTCTGAATGTTGTTGTAACTGTGTATGAACAAAGCCGCAAGAGAACTTTAAGAAAAGAAATTGTTGTTTTAATGAGTGAAGTAACTAAAACTACATATACTTAAATTCTTACACTGAAGCTTCTTCATTCTCAAATAGTTTAATATGGTTTATTAGTATTATTTTTATAGCAGCAGCTAGCAAAAAAAAACTTCAGCTATAGTTAACTTTCCAACTTCAAACTGTGGAACACCATACTACATATCATAAAGTGGAACAAATGGACAAAATGTGGATCAATTAATAACTGAGGGCAGGTGAGGGCTCACAGTGTGGTTCATAGGTTCAATGGTAGGTACTAGGCTATCGGCCCAAGGGCCTACATAAGCATAGCCAGCAAAGGTACCATAGCTTACGCCACCCAAGAAAGTTATTTTCCTGTGCCACTGTCCAGCAGAGACACAGAAGTGATGCCAAGGGTGTATTTCCTATTTCCCATCCACTCATCAAGATTTTTCTTGAAGAGTGCTAATGAAGAACTTTGCTTGACATAGATGGGTAGCTTGTTCCAGAGTATAGGAAGTCTCTGGGACAGGAATCTATCCCTCCAGCATGTCCTGTTTATTGTGGTGACAAGGTTTATGTCCCTAGAGCGTGTAGCTTGGAGGGATTGGGATTTCTTTAGGTGTAGTATGTCCAACAGCTCTGGGTTTGACATAGCTTTATATGTTAGGCAGAGATCACCTCGGAGTAGGCGATATGCTATGAAGTAAAGCTGGAGTTTTTTGAGGCAGTCAGTGTAGGGCATTTGTTTGAGGCCAGTAATCCTCTTTGTGAGGTACTTCTGTGGCCTTTCCAGCTGCTGCAGATGTCTTGTGAGGTACATTCCAAAAGGGGAGTTATACTCTATAATGGGTCTAATGAGTGACGAGTAGAGGGGAACAATGACCTCTTTTTTCCTGGATGAGAACCCTTTTATGATGAGGTGTGCCACGTAGAAGGACTTCCTGACTACTGTGGCAATGTGACTATCAAAGGAGAGACTACTGTCCACCTGGGTCCCAAGGTCTCTTATCACGCATTTGGTGTTAAGTAGATTGCTGCCTATGTGGTAGTTCATGGGTACAGAGTTTTTACCAAAGGGGATGACACTGCACTTTTTGGCATTGAGCTTGAAGCCATGGCTCTGACATCAGACATCTGTCTCAGTGAGGCCCGTCTGTAGGATGTCCACATAATTTGGGGACTTTACTGTGGCTCCTAGTTTGCAGTCATCTGCGAACTTCATCAGCCAGAGGCCTTCTGTGTTAGCCTGTACTTCAGAGAAGTAGATGCCAAACAGGAGAGGTCCCAGGACAGAACCCTGTGGCACTCCACTTGTCACTTCCTTGAGGTCAGATTTGGAGTCTGCAACTTTTACACTGTGGGTTCTGTCAGTGAGCCAGTTGGCAACCCATCTTGTGACATTGGGATCTATACCTAGTTTAGTGAGTTTAGCTATAATTCCAAAATGGGGGATGGTGTCGAAAGCCTTGGTCAAGATAGGCTGTGTGAACTGCATTACCCTCATCCACAGCTTTGGTGACTGCCTCAAAGAAGTCGATCAGGTTCAGGAGACATGATCTGCCTTTCACAAACCTGAACTGGATGGAAATCCAGAGTTTGGAGGTTACCAATGTCTTTGTTCATGAGTTCCATGATGATACATTCCATGCATTCCATGGCCTTGCAGACCAGGCTCGTCAGGCTAATAGGTCGATAGTTCCTGGGATCAGTGGTGGCTCCCCCTCTGTGGAGTGGGATAACTGTTGCTGTGCGCCATTCAGTGGGCACAAAGCCTGATGCGAGGTTATTATTGAACATGGTGCTTAAGTGGGGAGCCAGTTCGTTCTGAAGGTCGTGTAAAACGCAGCCTGGGATGTTTAACACACACACACAGTATACATATGGAGCTATGCTCAAGTATTAATTTCAGACATTCACATCAGTGTCTCACATTCCACAAATTATGCTAACTTCTAGAACTTAGGCAGTCCTTTTCATATGGTACAGTTCGTCTTAGCATTCAGAGTGTTCCCTCGTCACAAAGTCAAAGCATAGTTTATCTTGTGCTTGTAAAATAATGTATATATTCATACGTCTCAACCACTTAGTACAAGAAATCTAGACAAAGCCTAAAATAATGGGGGAACTAAGGCCTAAAAAATGGAAGCAGATTTTAAATATTGCTCTTGTAAACTTAGTTGCTAGAATAATAGGATTTGTATTAGCATGCATTTTTTGAAGGATGTGATGTCTGAAACTCAAATATATGCCATTATTTAGTGACTTCAGTCTTCCTCAGTAACTGATTTTCCAGGGAACAGCAGACCCTTCAGCAGTCTGTCCAAGTTTGCACAAGCACCAAAATGGAACATTTCCCCCAACAACTCCTTCAGCAGTTTGTACAAGTTTGCACAAGCACCAAAATGAAATATTTCCCCCAATGACCCCTTCAGCAGTTTGCCCAAGTATTAACAAAGTCAAGAAGCATGTTAGTAAATAACCCTACTTACTTGGCAGGCTCAGATTTGTTGTTTTTGTCTGCCCAACACTGTATTAAAATAAAGAGGACCTAACAAATGTAGCAAAATGTGTCCACGGTGACTTGAGGGATGTAATGTTTTTTGAAACCTAAAGCTCTTGCTGTGGGTGCCAGTGATATACCTCAAGACACTATCTTTCTAGCACCTTGACACTGCCCCATCTACCTGCACAGCCAATTGCAGGTCTTTTGGGGAAGTGCCCAAGCAAGATGATGTAAGCAGGGCAGGAGGCACACCTGAATGTTTCGGATATCCATTGGATATATGTATTATCAATTATCTTAAAGAGAAATAAATAATAAATAAAATTAAAAATATTTGTTAAAATTTATATATTTTTTATTTTATGCCGACAAATTATGCCCTAGACCAGTGGTTGCACATAATTCTCTCTTTTTGGGGGGAGGTCCAGGGACTAGGGCAGTCAGGGCAGCACGTACTTTCACAGGGGGCATGTACCCCATGTGCCCCTCTGTTGTGCCTTCACTGTTCACCCTTAGAGCTTTGCTCTCAAGGTGAAGTTCTTGACATCCATATCTTGAATACATAATAATCGGGTTATGACTGGTAACCCAATCTGTAATCCTCTATGTTTTGCATGGAGACTTTTCACCCACCCAGTGCATGAACTCTGTCTCCATACCCTCAGCCTCTACACGTGCTACCTCTGAGGTTGCACTAACTCAAATGTTACTAAATTATTTCCCTTTTATCTGCATTTGTTCAACCTTGGGATTTAGTATATTTAAATATCAGGGATGTGAGAAGTCATCCCTGCCACATTAGGAGATCAAGGGGTGATGCTCAATTGCAAAAGTCCTTCAAAATAAAGTTACAGTATATTATTTTTATTTTATTTACTTTTTTTTGTTGTTGGCTAGGTTAGTCCCACTAGGCTAGTGGCCTCTTTTCAATGGGGTAGACCAGAGGTGGTATTCATACTATTAGGGAAACATTCTAGAGCATTTCTTCTACTCTTGTCAGCAGGTGCCCTAGGATCTTTTACATCCA
>NC_056735.1:709860289-709867789 GCF_019279795.1 Protopterus annectens
TTTTCTTTTTAATTGTGAAATTTGCACACACCCAAAACCCACAAAAAGAGCAGTCATATGCAAAGCACATAATGTCGACTTCACATAAATGAATGGCTGCCTGAATTCCCTCAAATTAAAACCACTAAAACACAGTACAACATTTTCATAATTCAATTAACAACACTTGATCAAATAAAATACAACTCTATGTAATTCTGCAAAATGAATGTAAACCAATTTTACAAGGTGCCCGATTACTGTAAATTTCTGTATAAATGTCCTGCTGATTCTTGTGTAGTGTTTGTCTCTTCTGACAAACCTTCTAAGTTTCTGTCTTCTACTAAACTGCTTCCTTCAAAGACAGTAACGCCATGGAATGTCTGAGCAAAAAGGTTTATAATGGTGCCACCCTTGCTTATAGTGCTATCAGTTACTGGACTCATATGACTAGGTATGTTTTAACCCTTCTTTCTCAAGCTTCTCAAGTACTTTCTCACCTTCCTGATTCTGAAGGGAAGGTTTCAGCCCTTTCTTTGCTGGGTCTACAGCTCAAGTCGCTCAACACTCCATAAGTGTGGTTATGATGCAGCTGATGCTTCTTCTAGGGCTGCTGCATTTGGCTCTGTTCTGAGATGTTGCTCTTGGCTTCATATTCAGCCTTTACCTGATGACATTAAAGCTAAATTGCTGAATGCTCCTCTTAATAATAAAAACCTTTTAGACTCTGCTGTTGAACTTTTTAACTCCCTCCAGGACAAGGGCAGACCTTGCAGTAATTGAAACCTACTGGATTTCTGTTTCTCCTATCCCTAAGTTTCAGAGGAATTATCCCTCTAAATCTGCTTTTGTTCACAGACAGTCTTGCTTTCCACCCAAAGGTAAAAAGGGTTGCAGCCGTGTACCTCCAGCTGTGTCTACTCAAACTCCTACTTCTCAGAAGCCTCCTTTTCAGGACAAACCAGGTTCCCTCTGATGTTTTTTTCCCCTTTCCCTTGGGCAGGTTCCCTTGCCCTTTGTCTTTCTCTGTCCCTTCCCAGTTGGTTAAGGGTCACACAAGACTATTGGGTTTTGTCCATCATCTGCCAGGGGTAGTTCATGGTGTGGCAATCCCTTCATTTCTGGGCATCCCACAACTTCCTCAAGAACAGCTTCCTTTCTTTTTAGAAGTGCTTTAGGCTCTTATGGCCTAGGCCCATTCAAGTTGTGGTCTCTACCCAGGAAGGTTCTTTATTCCAGGATGTTTCTGGTTCCCAGGAAGTAAGGCACCTGAAAACCTATTCTGGACCTTTCTCAGCTTAACACCTTTTTCAAGGTCCCCTCCTTTCGTATGTTGTCCTTTCAAACTTTGTTCCCTCTCCTTCTTCCCCAGGCTTTCCTGGTATCTCTGGTCTTCAAGGATACCTACCTTCACATCCACATTCATCCCCTTGTCATGAAGTTTCTGTGTTTCTGTTTCTTCCTAGCATTTTCAGTTCTCTGCTTTGCCTTTTGGCCTCTCTACTGCCCTAAGTCTGATCATCAAATGCCTTGCTCCTGTCATTGCCTTTTGCAGGGTGAGAGAGGTACAGATCTTTTCTTATCTAGACGATGTGCTCATTCAGACTTTTTCCTCCAAAGTTCTGCTTCAGGATCTGCAGTTTACAGTTTTCCTGGTACAAAGCCTGGGGTTCACCATAAACTTTAAAAAATCAGTACTGGTTCCTTCTCAGGATCATGTTTTTCTTGGTAGCAGAACCCAAACTATTCCCATTCTGGCATCCCTGCCTCCCCTTAAAGGACAACCGCACCCTCAGACTCAAAAAACATATTAATTTCATCATGGTTTGACGTTTCCTATATTTTAATAGCACTCTGAGACTATTTTGAGCTTTTTAGATATTTTTAGATGCAATTTCTGACTCTGACCACGTGGGGTCTGGCATATTGAAAAAATTCAGACTGTTTACTCTGCCTCTAAGTATCCCAGAATGCATTATTTGTCTCCAAAAAATTGCATCAGATCTGCCACGTTTTGCCTTAAGCTGCTGTCACTTCATTGACTTAACAGGCATTCACTGCAGTCTTAAAATCCCCTACTTTTGGTTAAAATGTTATCCTTTTTCAATGACCACTTAAAACACAAGCAGTGCAAATGCTACAGAACAGAACTGAAAGGTGCATTTTCTAGCCATTTCATCTTAGAAATGCTAAATTGCTTTCTTTTGTGAAGGCTGAAATCTAGCTCTTCAAGGAATCTCCCCTCCCACTTCACACCTACCTTCCCTAGCTGTCAAAGAGCCAAGGGTAATTTGACCCATTATCTGCATGTGATTGACAGCTCGTCACAGCAGGTGACCAGAGTAATGTACTGTTTGCTTGTCAGCCTTTTCCTCCTTACAGTGGGAGACTTTTTTGTTGCACTACTCCTGTCAAATTTAAAACCAAGCTACATAGCACTGGCAATAATCCCTGCTTTGCAAAGCAGTCTGCCACTTATTTTCCCTTCCTGTTTAAATAGCTAACAAATGATGCACTATAAACTTGAAATATTTTAGACTTGCATGACAGCACCCACATGCTTTTTTGAGTCAATTTTTAAAATAAATTATGGTAGTGCATACACACACGCAGACACACGCAGACACACACACTGCTTTACTTCTACAATGATTTAGATTTTTACATTTTATAGCAGTGTACTAACCAAGCAGAGAAATCTGGTTCAAAAGCAAGGATAAATTGATCCTGAAATACCTATGAACCTCAGCGCAAGAAATTAGGACAAAGCCATACATAGAAGTGGGACAAAGGCACAAACGGAAAAGCGCAGTCCGGGTCTGAACTGTCTGCAAACAGCTACAGTTAACTTTGAGTATGTGTCTACCTGTTTGAGCCAATATTAATTTTCCCCTGGAGAGCACTCTGCTTTGGCTTGTAAGCAGCCCCCCCCCACACACACACACACACACACACACACACACACACACACACACACACACACACACACACACACATTCCACTTTCTCTTATTCCCTTCTGTTAGCAAATAGTATCTGCCATAACTCATCAAGCATTAAACATAACTGGGGAAATATAAACCCTGGATCAAAATGAAAATAAGTAGGCTAAGCTAAAAATGCAGCTGCGAAAGGGAAGCACGTGGCACCCTTACAAACAGAAAAAGATTAACTCCACTAATGTGCAATTAAAAACTTGGGAGGACACAATGTCAGGGCTAGGGAGGCATAGAAACAGGGACAAATTACATTTAGGATGCACTATTAAGATGTAATAAGACTTGCCTTACTTATGAAGTAGCAAAATGCTGGTGAAGAAGAAGTGCTTCACATGAATAGAGTCGACCAGATTTGCTAACACAGAAAAGGAGTTCCACACAGCACCTAGTCCATTTATTAGGTTAACAGTGGGCTGGGAAAGGCAGTGTTGACATCACAATGTGGGAGGATCACAGGGATTCTGTACAGCATGCAAATAAGGCAGTGTTTACGTCACTTTGGGGGAGGAAACCTCCCAGGATCTTCAGCAAGGGCTATGGCAGATGTGACATCATTATTTAAGAGATGACTAGACAGTTTTCATCTTGGTTTTAAAACTGAAAGTCAAACAGTATGGAAAAGTATGAAGCCTAAGCAGTAAAAGAGAATAGTGGATTTTTTTTTAAAGCTGCGGTTATGTTTTTTTGAGGCTGTATCACATAACAGGATTTTAGGGAGACATCAGGTAGAGATATTTGATTTGATATCCCGTTGTTTTCCTTTAAAGCTGTCTCTCTAATTGCCCTTTTCCAATCTCTTCTTCCTCTGGCTTCAGTTACAACTAGGGATTTTTCCTCAGGGATCTTAGACTTATGGCTTCCACCATTCCTATGCAATCTCTGGCCAGGATCCATATGAAAAAACATTATTTATACCTCAAGTCAGTGTGGCTTCAACACTGTCATCCCCTGGATTTCCTAGTTCCCTTCCTTCCTGTCTTAAGCTTGAGTTTCAGTGGTGGATTCATCAGCTTTCACTCAACCCAGGGCTTCCTTTCCATCCTCCAGTCCCATCTAAAGAACTCTTTTGGATGCCTTGGATAGGTGATGGAGAGCTTCCTTTTGTTCTGTCAAGATCCAGGTTCTCTGGCCTCTTCATCAGAGGTCAGATCACATCAACATCAATGAGATGAGAGCTCTCCTTTTAGCTCTTCAGGCTTTTTATTTCCTGTTTCTTCCGGGGCCCCTCAAAGTTTTCACAGATGAAGCCACAATCATGTGGTATATAAACAATCAATGGGGAACACAGTCCTACCTTCTTTGCAGGCTCACTCTTCAGGCCTGGAATGTAGCTGCCTAGTTTCAAGTGACTCTTCAGGTGAACTACATTCCTTCAGACCACAATATAGTGGCAGACTGTTTGAGCAGGTCCAGCATACAGGCTCATGAATGGATGCTTCACAGAGATATGTTTCTGGACATTGTCCATTGGTGAGGTATTCCTCAAGTAGATCTTTTTGCCTCCCTGCTGAACAGATCACTTCTTCTCTTCTGTTCCTGAGTCTCAAGTCCACTGGCTTAAAAACTGGGTGCTCTGTCTTTTTCTTGAAAGGGGATATTTCTTTATGCCGTCTCTCCCCTCCCCTAATTCTGAGGGTCCTGCACAAAATCAAGCAAGACTCCCCCAAAATCTTGCTGGTGGCTCTCTTTTGTCCCAGTTTCACCTTCTTTTTTACTTAGCCAGGGGCAATCACCACAAGTTTCCTAACTGAATAAACCTTCTCCCACAAAACAAGGAGGTCTCTTATCCACACTGACTTGTCCATTCTTCAACTTGACATTATGGATGATAAGGTTTTGATCCATTTTAGCAAATTTTTCTGATAGCATGCTTTGGGCTCTGCAGGAGGCCAGGAAGCCAACTAGCAAGAAATCTTGTTTGTCCAAATGTTAGATATTTTCTGTCTGGTGCTCTTCTTGTAACCAGGATCCATTTTCAGTGGGATCCTTCTGGTTCTGTCTTGTTTGTTTGAATTGCTGCAGGCTGGGTTAACATATTCCTCAGTTAAATCTCGCCTCTCAGCTATTTCTGCTTGCCTGCCATTGACTCTTCCTGTAGTCTCTATGTTTGAGTTTCAACAATTTCTTAAAGGCTTCCTTTATATCAGGCCCCCCCCCAAAAAACCTATTCCGCCTATGGAGGGCCTCAATTTTGTTCATAAAAAATTGACTCAGGCTTCTTTTCAGCCTGTTCGTTTGGTCCTTACTTCAGCTAGTATAGTATCTAACATCATGGTCTTACGAGTGTTCCTCCTTTTTTTGTTTTTCACAGGGACAGTGCCTCTCTTCATACTAATCCTTTTTTTATGGCCATGGTGCTCAATGTCTTGTCTCTTACTCAGTTTATTAATTCCTTCTCTGCTATTTGCTAGTGAGAAGGTTCTTCTCACCTTTGATTTGCATAGACAGCTCAGATATTTGGATAAGAGTAAGGCAATTCGCAAACCTGAGCAGCTTTTTCTTTCCTTTCATCCCAGGTATTTGAGTTTGGCAGTTTCTAAATATATTCAGAAACCATAAGAACAATGACACAAAAACAACCATGCTCTGGAGCTGAAAACTGCTTGCAATTTATTGTCTTCTGGTACCTCGGCTATACAAGCCTTCACAGGAATAAATTCACAACATACAGCAGTACTTTTTATAGAAACATCAATTAAATAATTAATCAATTAACTTTTTTTTAAAAGTTTTTTAAAGAACCATGATACGTTATATTTCCATACATTTATAAACTGAGATTCATTTTTAAATTCAAGCCCCTAGGGGCAAGTGTGCCAAAATTCAGTATAAATCTGCTTTCCAAATTTAATAGCTTTTGAACATAATTACCACCATTTATATAATCAGGTTTAGCCAATACACAGAAAAAAAGAGATTCAGTAACTCCCCCATGGACTGTATGAAAGTGTTCAGAAATAGGGTTATCCAACCTACAATTCCTAACATCACCTAAATGCTCAAGAATATGCATTTTCACTTTACGTCTGGTTTGACCAATATACCATCTAGGGGGTATACAGCCACAACCCACGATATATACTACCCCACAAGATAGACAATAAAATCTATCTGTAGCCACATATTTCGCACCATTTATTACATCCCCTGATATATTCTTCACTTTCGAACATACTTTGCACTTTCCACACTTGAACATACCAATATTTTTTACCCTAGAACCAACATTATATCTCAAACTAAGCAATTCTTTTAAGTTTGGGAACCTCCCATATGAAAAGGTAACTTTTTTAGGAAATAAATGGCCTACTTCATCATTAAAACAGACAATAGGCCATAAATTGTCCACAACACTTTTCAAAACTTTAGAGAAAGGTGAAAATTTAGTTACAAAGAAGGATTTTTTTGGTCTTCATCATCACCATGATGGTTAATCATAGATCTACAAGATCTTTGAACATGTCTACCATCACCTCGACCAATATTCTTATCCAACTTACTTTTACCTCTCTCAATCGAAGTTTCAGAGTACCCACGAGCAATAAGTCTTGCTTTCCCCTAGGGGCTTGAATTAAGAAATGAATCTCAGTTTATAAATGTATGGAAATGTAATGTATCATGGTTCTTTAAAAAACTTTTAAAAAAAAGTTAATTGATTAATTATTTAATTGATGTTTCTATAAAAAGTACTGCTGTATGTTGTGAATTTATTCTCGTGAAGGCTTGTATAGACGAGGTACCAGAAGACAATAAATTGCAGCAGTTTTCAGCTCCAGAGCGTGGTTGCTTTTTTTTTTTTTTTTTTTTTTTTCAGTTTCTAAACATACAAGATTTCTAAAGCCAATTTTTTTTTGTTATTCCACTCATGGTAAATGTCTGTCTTTTTCTGTAAAGGCTCATTCGACAAGACCTGTTGCTTTCTCTGGTGCATTTTTCAAAGGGCTGGATACCAATTCCATCCTTGAGGCTGCTACTTGGACTTCTGTCCATGCCATCACTAAACATTACAAGTTGGGTGTTGTTTTCAGAGGACGAGCTGGCTTTGCCTGGGCCATTCTACATGGGTTTATGGAGGGGTCTTCAGTGCCTTCCTCCTCCCAAGCTTCGTCTTTAGCTTTTATACTCTCCCTTATGTAAGGAATACTGCCACTGTGATATGGAAAAACATAGTACAGCTGTGTAAAATCTTACCATAACGGTAGATGTCCTTCTCTTCACTGTTGCAGTATTCACTCCCTCCTTCCACCCCCTTCCTTCTGCTCTGCCCTATTCTTCTTGCCTTCCTGGCCAGGAATTCTTCATGTTTTCCTCATTCTGGATGCACATGTTCCTGCTGGTCCCTAGGGACATCCTGTGTCTCCTAGGGCTTTTCAGTCCATACAACACCTTTATGCCCTATGCCTTGCATGGGGAGCATACGTGTGATGTACAATGTCTATACATTCTAAAGGCTTTGGCAAGCTGGCCGGACACTGGGTTATCCTTGGCAGGAGGTTCTTTACATAAGGAATACTGCAACAGTA
>NC_056735.1:709870289-709925289 GCF_019279795.1 Protopterus annectens
TGCTGCTTGTGAATTTGATATACTTAATATAAATTTGTAGTTAAAGTAGTAGCAGTCTTTTAGCATAACTGTAGATTATCAGTGACATGAATTATTTTTAACCTAATTTGATCAAATTTCAATACATAAGTAAATAAATAATCTGGTGTATAGTAATCCATAAAAAAAATCCCTTCTCAATCCATTTCTTTTCATCACAGTCTGGCACACCCTTTCCAGCAACTGTTTGTTACATTCTAACAAATAGCGGGAAATGAGTATTCCTAATTCATTCTCAAACCCAAATCTGGTAATCCAGTAATTTCGTTAGTGCTACACTTCTCAGCACATACAAAGCACTGAAGTGCATTATACTCTGTGATACTGTTGTTAGCTGAATACCACCTTAAATATCCAAAACAAAAAGCTTCCTAATCCAGACTCAGAAGTGCAGTACTCAAACCAGTATGAACAATATTTACATAATTACGCATTTCTGACAGTCATGAAGGCCTTCCTTTTTCTAGTCATTAACAGTGTAGCATGTAAAGCTTGCACTTATATAGGTTTAAAAGACATTGGAAGATGGACGTATGCCAGATGGTGTGCAAAAAAGAAAAAAAAAGAAAAATCTGTCATGGAGAACGCAGGGCATTTTAAGTTCTAAGCAGTTTAAGGTATGTTTTTTTTTTCTTTTATTTGTTTTCTAGGATAGAGCACTAATCTCCATGGAACTTTTTGAGACTTAGAGTCACACAGTCTATGGTAGTTGAAAGACTCAAACCTTGCACTACTGGACCACAGGAAATAGTTCATTAACCGTTGCTTAATCCTGTAAACTAACCGCCAGAGTTCTTGTTTTTCTTATATTTATCTGAAAAAAAGTTAGGTATTAGGCAGGACTTAAATAAGGAATATGAACCACCTTTATTAGCACAGGTACCTGTAGAAGATCTCTTAAGATAAAAAAAAAGTGAGAATCTTCAAAGACATGTTTATGATTTCATAGTTTATAGACAGTAAAAAAATGATGAACTGACTTTAAGCAGATCAGCATTTCCTTTTGTACTTATACATATGAACAGTGTCCCAAAAATTCATTAAAAGTAATAGCATGAAGTGTACAATTTGTGCTAGAGTCCCTTCTCCTGTGACACACCCATTTGCAATTCTGAAATGCTTTAGTCCCAATGAGGTAAGACCTCATTATTGGCTAATTTTCATGTTTCTTGAATTATAGTTACTCCCAGATGGCTGATCTGCACATCATGGTAGTAACCTGCTGCTCGTGTAGGCAGTAGCATTCCACCTAGTCACTTTCTCACACACAAAAATACGAGCGCACACACGCAAATACAAAAACATGAACACACACACACATGCACACACACATGCACACACATGCACGCACACACACACACACACACACACACACACACACACACACACACACACACACACACACACACACACACACACACACACACACACACACACACACACACACACACACACACACACACACACCATGGCCCCTATCCCTCTCCTACCCTGTCTATATTCCTGTGGTTCCCCATCCATCCCCATAATCCTTTTATTGCCATTAAGGCACACGTGTATTAGGCCCTATGACCTAGTGTATACCCTACCCCAATCTCTGCTACAATGCTGGTGGTAGTATGCCACTTTACTGTCTAATCCCTGGTGTCTGCTTGTTCCCCCCACCCCTGATCAGTTTTGTGATGTCTGTGCCATTACTGCACTTCATTTATCCCTGATGTCCATTGGTTCCCAAACTACCACCGGTGCCATTATGGCACTTTAAAATGTATTCTCTGGTATCTAGTGGTTCCCCACCCCCTGATCCCCATAGTACAGTTGGTGCCATATTGGTACTTTAGCATATAAGGCCTGGTGTCCAGTCCCCCTATCCCTGTTACGATGTTCTGTGCCTTAGAACATTCTAAGGAGTTTCCCTGGTGTCTAGTGTATCCTCCACCCTAGGTCCTGTGCTGGCACTTTAAACATGAATCCCTGGTATCTAGTGTACTCCCCCCATTCCTGTAGTAACATTGGCTTCAATACAGCACTTTAAACATGAATCCCTGGTACCTAGTGTACTCCCCCCATTCCTGTAGTAACATTGGTTCCAGTAAAGCACTTTAAACATGAATCCCTGGTATCTAGTGTACTCCCCCCATTCCTGTAGTAACATTGGCTCCAGTACAGCACTTAAAACATGAATCCCTGGTATCTAGTGTACTCCCCCCATTCCTCTAGTAACATTGGCTCCAGTACAGCACTTTAAAGATGAATTGCTGGTATCTAATGCATCCCCACCCCTGTTCTTGTACTAACATTGGTGCCAGTGCAGCACTTTAAAGATGAATTCCTGGTACCTAGTGTACTCCCCATTCCTGTAGTAATGTTGGTGCTGGTACAGCACTTTAAAGATAAATACTAGGTGGTCTAGCGTATGCCACCCACTCCTGATACCCCTTTGCTATCAGTGCCATTATGGCACTTTAACAGTAATCCCTTGTGTCTATTATGTTTTTATTTTATTTGACATTTGTTTATTGGGAAAGTCTGATTGAGATAATATCCCATTTTCAGTGGAGGCTTAGGGAGAAAATCTCCACATTGACATAATATGGTTACAGTTAAATAAAGTTATTACAAAGGGGGCATGTCCTGAACACCAAAATCCAGCTGTTGAATAGCAGCAGTAGAAAACTGAAAGTCGTACTGTTGTTTATAATGTCAAATCTCATCTGCCAAAATATTGAAAAGCAGCAGGGCTTCATGACAATGTTAAAGTATTTTAACACAATCACACTGTTTTATGAAGGGGTACATCCCTCTTTACTCCAAGACATTAAGAGCTGTCTCCCCAGCATCCATGCTGCATTATTCTCAAGTCAAAGCTACATGACTTCAAGGATGAACACAGTGTTAATTTCACATCAAAAGTTAAATTATAGTCATCACCCATATGGTGCGACCTTGGACCAAGAACAGTTAAGTCACATAGTAGGGGAGTCACAGGGTGGATTGCTCAGTGCAGAAGAATTTAATTTTGAATATTTATTTATTTTTGGTTTGTAAATTTTGAATTGTTGATGTTCATTGTGTTACCCTGCTGCAGTCATCACACTTGGGTTATCCTGCCGTCAGGCGGTCCTGCAGTCGGCCCAAATTCCAAAGTCTTGGTCCGGCGTCGGTTCCTGTCACTTCTTCCCTGACATCAGTGTGGCAGGGGTATTTAAGAGGCATCTGATGCCATTTTCTCCAGTCTTTCTTGCCGCACGGTGCCCGAAGCAGAAGCAGTTCGCAAGTGCCGATCGGCCGACACCTGAGTTTTCGATTTGAATTTCAGTCTGAAGTTTTCATTAAAGCTAAGTACCCCGTTGGGGAACATTTTCTTGCCTCAGTCCGATGTCAGAAAAAGTTAGCAGTTGCATTTCTTGTGGGAAGCAAATACCTCATAAGGACTTCCATTCCTATTGTATTCCTTGCCTAGGCCAAGACCACGACGTCACAGCTTGTCGGTTTTGCGCTAGGTTTAATAAACGAACTATCAAACACCGTTTTTTCTTCACACGGCATTACTTTGGTAGAAAATTTAATTATATCATGCCGTTGGAGCAGCCGACAACCGCCACTCATAAAAAATGCAAGGATAAGGACATGCAGCCTAGGAATAAGCCAGACACCGAGGCCTCAGTTGGGCCTTTCGCCGGTTCTCCGGTTTTCAGTGAGGTGCCTACGCAGCCCCTGACGACCGCAGAACCAGAACCCCAGACAGCTGCAGATTCCCAAGTAGAGTCCACTAGGCCTACGCAGCCTTCTACCAACACCGGAACAGAACTAGACACCGGTGCAACGCAAACACCTTCGGTTGCAGAAGGTGTATTTAGACCGACTACACTCACCATTAAATCTTATGCTAAACTTAAAACTCCTTTAAAACCAAAGAAAACTGTACCTCAGGCTGCAGTTCAAGGCCCCATGCCTAAGAAACAGATGCTTAAGATGACTGAAGATTTAATTACCCTTATCAGGGGTTCCCTTCCCCCTCCTGATAAAAGACCAAGACAAGAGGAGGATTATGCATCTTCTGACCAGGTTTCCCTCTTCTCAGATTCTTCTGAGGAACAGGATTACACTTTTCCACCTTATGAGGATTCTGAGGCTGAAGATTCCATTCCCTCGGCTTCTCCCCCTGAAGACTACTCCTTTGGGGAAACTTTGCATACCATGAGGGAACATTTCCACTGGGAAGGCCAGGATTACTCAGATTCTAAGAAAAGGCTCCGAGAGTTCCTTTTACTACCCCAGCACAGACCTCTTGCTATCCCTCCTGTTTTAGATATTGTGGATGATGTTTACTTGGAGTTTAGTTTAAATCCAGACTCTCTACCTCCTGCTCCAGCCAAACCAGACAGGTACTACAGAGTACCTGACTCACACAAATTCCTTTATAAAAGCCCTGTAGCTGACCCAGAAACAATTTCCCAGGGTCCTAAGGGAGCAAAAGCTTCTATGGCTAAAAATCCTGTGCCTTCTGAAAGGGATTCCAGAGCCTTAGATAGATGGGGAAAGAAAATTTACACCTCAGAAACTCTGGCTATGAGAGCATTAAATTGCCAGTTTCACATGCTGAAATATCAACAATTCCTGATGTCTCAGTTAAAACAAAAAATGAGCACACATTCAGAACAGCCTGAATTCAAGGAAATGCAGGATCTTTTGCATGCAGCTGAACAGGTGGCCAAACATACCTTGCAATGCGGATTTGTTTCATTGGAAGCTTCCTTTAGAGCAGCTGTTACTGGCTCTGTCATACGTAGACATGCTTGGTTAAAAGAACAAACCCTCCCTGACCATATTAAAGCAAAATTATTGGATGCACCTTTAAAGCAGGATGTATTATTTGGTGTCAAAGCAGAAGAGGTTTTAAAGAAAATGGAGGATAAGGCAAAGTCTATGCAAACAGTCAAGGATTTTTTGCAGGTACAACCGCCTCGTTTCAGCAGAAATTGGCCAACAAAAAACCTGGTCCTTTCCAGCTTCAGACAGATCACAGAGGGGCAAATACAGATGCCCAAGGGGCAGAGGCCAGTCACAGGGCCCTTACAAACCTCGCCAATGGGGTTCTGCTACCCAGAAAGGAGAAGACAGGCCGCAGGCTAGCAGAAGACCAACACAATGACTATCCTCAAACTACCAAGCAAATCTCTCCTGGCAACTCCCTTGGGGGGAAAACTAGCACTTTTTGCAGACAACTGGCACAGCATCACAAAGGACAAATGGGTTCTAAACATTGTCTCCCAAGGATACAGATTCCGCTTTCATACCCTACCAAGGATCAAAGGAATGCCAAACCTGCCACCAAATCAATGGGCAGAGGCACAAAAACAAATTACAGCTCTCATGAACATGAAAGCCATTCAACAGGTACCTGCACAGGAGCAAGGACAAGGTTTTTACTCAAGACTCTTCCTAGTCTCAAGAAAGGACAAAGCATGGAGACCCATTCTGGATCTTTCAATTCTGAACACCTATCTGCAAGTACCAAAATTCAAGGTGCTAACACTACAGCAGCTTCTTTCCATGCTGGGCAAGAATGCTTGGCTAGTCACTTTGGACCTCAAGGAGGCATACCTGCATGTCCCTATCAGACAAAATTGCAGAAGATTCCTCCGCTTCATTGCAGGTTCAACGCATTACCAATTCTCTGCACTGCCCTTTGGCTTATCTACTGTGCCCAGGGTCTTCACAAAATGCCTGGCAGCAGTAATTGCATACTGCAAACAAAGAGGAATTCAAATATACCCATACCTGGATGACTGCCTTATTCAAGCAGAAAGCAAGGACATTCTTTTAAAGCATCTGGCATTTGTCAAACACCTTCTAAGTTGCCTAGGGTACACAGTAAATGAAAAGAAATCAAAACTAGTACCCTCACAAAACATAATATTCCTGGGTGCCAGCTTGAATACAACTGCCCAGATGGCTTTCCTCACGCCAGACAAGCAACGACAGCTGTTTCAATATTTCAAAATAATAGCAACAAAGACCCAACTCCCTGCAAGAAAAATTCTGTAGGCCTTGGGATTCATGGCATGTTGCATTCTTCTAATACCATTTGCAAAACTGCATATGAGGAAATTACAATGGTACCTGAAAAGTGTACGGACTCAGCACAGCCACAGTTTGGAGACAATGATACCACTCATTCCCTGCCTTCAACAGGAATTTCTATGGTGGGCGCAGGCATGTCACCTCAACAAGGGTCAGCCTTTCACCTTACCCACAGCCAGGCAAACTATGACAACAGATGCATCGGACTATGCCTGGGGAGCACACATGGCAGGGCAGTGCATTCAGGGCAAATGGACTACAGATCAGAGACACCTGCATATCAATCAAAAAGAAATGCTAGCAGTGCAGAATGCCCTAACAGCTTTCAAGGACCTTCTACACCCAGGACTACTACTAATAAAGACGGACAATACCACAGTTATGTGGTACATAAACAAGTAAGAGGGCACACATTCCTACCCTCTATGCAGGCAAGCAATGACCTTGTGGAACACTGCACTCTCTTACCAGGTTCAATTACAAGCACAATTCCTGCCAGGAAAGAAAAACACATTGGCAGACGACCTAAGCAGAAACATCATGGATCCACACGAATGGAAACTAGATCCACAAGTATTTGCAATGATAGTTCAAAGATGGAGACGCCCAGACATAGATCTGTTTGCAAGCCCCCACAACCACCAACTTCAAAAATTTTCCACAAGGACCTTCTATCCACTAGCTTGGAAAGTGGACGCCCTCTCATTCAGTTGGAAAACACTGTCAGATTAGAGAGGCCACAAATGATACTTGTTGCACCAGACTGGCCACACCAACATTGGTATCCAATTTTAAGGAATATGGCCCACGACCCACCATGGATTTTGCCACAAATTCCTCACCTGCTCACCCAGTGAGACCATCAGATTCTACACAGCCATCTCAAGACTTTAAACCTGGCTGCATGGCAAATTACCTAAACAACCACCTAACACCTTTATCCAAAGCTGTTATGGATGTCATTCTGGAAGCCAGGAGGCCCAGCACTAGGAAAACCTATTCAGACAAATGGAAAAGATTTTGCACCTGGAACCAGGCTAAAGGCCTAAACCCCCTTGATCCAAACATCCCTCAGATTCTACAATATTTGACTGAGATGTTACACAAATGACTTTCCTTTTCATGTATTAAGATCCATGCCTCAGTAATTTCAGCACATTACAGCACGGATCCTCCTTTATTTTTACATGCACTCCTAAGACAGTTCCTCAGAGGGGCTAAAAACTTAAGACCACCAAGGAGAGCTCCAACACCTACTTGGGATCTCAACTTTGTTCTGGAAAAGCTTACACTTCCGCCCTTTGAACCAGCCTTTTCAGCTGATTTAAAATTTCTTTCATGGAAAACTGCCCTACTACTAGCAATAACCTCAGCTAGAAGAGTCTCAGAGCTACAGGCACTAATGACAGTGGAACCTTTCATCTTTTTTCATCAAGACAGAGTCTCTCTATGAACTAATCCTTCCTTTATGCCAAAGGTGGTATCCAGTGTGGCCCTAAACCAAACCATTCACTTGCCCACCTTCTTCCCAAATCCCCAGAACAAAGGAGAAAGACTCCTGCACTCTTTGGACATTCACAGGCAATTACGTTACTACCTGGATAAAACTAAGGCTTTCAGAAAAACTGACCAGCTTTTTGTAGCCTAAGCTTTCTCAAAACAGACCATTTCAAAACGGATAGGACATTGCATACATTTCTGCTACACACATCATGGGAAACCAGTAACATTAGGTCCCACTCCACCAGGGCTACAGCTACATCAGCAGCCTTTCTCAGGGGAGTGCCAACCAAGGACATTCTGGAAGCTGCTACTTGGAGTTCAGTACACACCTTCACCAAACACTATCACTTACCACTATACTCTAAGACTAGAGCTGGTTTTGTCACTGCAGTTTTGCAGGGCCTACTAGTTTCTTCAAACCCTGTTTGATTCCACCTCCCCTCCTTAGCTTTGGGATTCAACCCAAGTGTGATGACTGCAGCAGGGTAACACGATGAATATAGTACAGTTTTGTACCTACCATAAATGTAGATGTTCGAGTGTTCACCCTGCTGCAGTCCAGGTTACCCTCCCTCCATCCCCTCTGAACTAGCTGAACTTATCTCTACCACTTCTTCCTATACTACCTCTGTGGTGTATTTGCTTGTGCCTAAGGGTTTTGTTTGATTTTTATATAACCATATATATATATATTTTTTTTTTCCTACCTACTGGGGGCACCTGACATCTGGGGCAAGAAAAACTGAACAAAATGGCATTGGATGCCTCTTAAATATCCCTGCCACACTGACGTCAGGGAAGAAGCAACAGCAACTGACGCCGGACCAAAACTTTGGAATTCGGGCCGACTGCGGGACCTCCTGACGGCAGGATAACCCAAGTGTGATGACTGCAGCAGGGTGAACACTCGAACATCTACATTTATGGTAGGTACAAAACTGTGCTTTTCATCAGAATTGTTACAAAGCCTAATACAGAAGAATGACATATTAACTAAATAAAATTTCAGTTTCAGTTTATACGTTGTGAACCTATACATACATAGTGCAAATATTTGGACATCTACAACAGGTTGCAAAAGGACATTATCGATAGATAAAGTATTCACAAGTTGCTGTTCACCTAGATGACATTAAACATACTTAGGTAGGTTCGTAGCCTCATAGATAGGTACTAGGCTGTTGGCCCTAAAGCCTATATAAGCCTAGCCAAAAAGGTACCCTGGCTTTCACCAACCAAGAAAATTATTTTCCTGTGCCCCTGTCAAGCAGAGCCACAGAAGTGATCCCCGGGGTGAATTTCTTATTTCCCATCCAATCATCAAGATTTTTCTTGAAGAGTGTTAATGATGAGCTCTGTTTGACATAGATAGGTAGTCTGCCCTCCTTACTTCTAATTCTGGATTACCTAGCAGACCTACTCCACAGAGACCTATACTTCTCCTCCATTAAGATTCATTCCTTTGCCATTTCAGCGCATTATAACACTGAGCTACCTCTTTTCTCTCACCTTCTTATCAAATAGTTCCTGAAAAGGGCAAACAACCAAGGAGAGCACCCACCCCTGAGTGGGACCTTAACTTTGTACTGGAAAAGCTCATGCTACCCCCTTTGAGCCTGCAGCATCAGCAGAGTTAAAAGTCCTCTCTTGGAAAACAGCCTTGCTTCCGGCCATCACTTTAGCTAGAAAAATGTCTGAGATACAAGCACTTATGGCTGTGGAACCCTTTATTATTTTCCATGCTGACAGGGTTTCCCTCAGGACTAACTGTTCCTTTATGCCTAAAGTGGTGTCCAGTGTGGCTCTTAACCAATCTATTCATTTGCCAACCTTCTTTTCTAATCCTCAAAATAAAGGGGAAAGCATCCTGCACTCCTTGGACATGCACAGACAGCTCAGATTCTACCTTGACAGGACTAAGCTCTTCAGGAAATCTAACCAGTTACTATTCAGCTTTGCACCAGGGGTAGATGGCAAGGCCACTTCAAAACAAACAGTCTCCAAATGGATAGCACACTGCATCCATTTCTTCTACAAGCACCATGGGAAACCAACCCCTCAGGGAGTCAGAACACATTCCATTAGGGCAACTTCTACCTCTACAGAATTCCTCAGGGGAGTCCCTACCAGGGACATCCTGGAAGCTCCTACCTGGAGTTCTGTAGACACCTTCACCAAGCATTACCACCTGCCTATCTTTTCCAAATCCAGGGCAGGTTTTGCAACAGCAGTCCTGCAGGGCATACTAGTCAGCCCCAACTTTTCTTGACTGCCTCCACCCTTTCTTCAGCTTTGGGAATCAACCCAAGTGTGATGACTGCAACAGTGAAACACGAAGAACATAATTCATTTGTGTACACTTACCACAAATGTAGATATTCAAGTGTATTCACTGTTGCAGTCCTGGTTTCCCTCCCTCCAGCCCCCTTGTCTCTCTCTGTCTCTCTCCTCTCTATGTCTATTATTCACCCCCCTCAGGGGTATTGGTATTTACTTTTTACTGGTGCTGTTTTCCCCACCATAACTTAGCTCCCTATTGGGTGGCTCCTTACATTTGGGCCAGAAAAACATATGTAATGGCATCGGCTGCCTGTTTATATACCCCTGACGACTTGATGTCAGTCCTGGAGTGACAGCAACCAACATAGAAATACTAGTTCTCTGGTATTTGGGCCAACTTGGGCTACCAGCAGGCAGATAACCCAAGTGTGATGACTGCAACATTGAATACACTCGAACATCTACATTTACGGTAAGTGTACACAACTGTACTTTCTGCGTTTCCCGACATGGAGTTACATGATTTGAGGCAGCATAAAGTAAACAGACACATGCCTCAAAAGCAGTTGCTTGGATGTATACTTTTAGTATATTTTATTTTTATTTTTTTTTATTTCATTTCTTAACTGGGTAAGCCCACTATGTGCATGGATAGAAGTCATTAGCATATCAAAAGCTTAATCCTTTTTACTAAACTGCCAGACAATTTAAAGATGCAGTCTGTATACAGTAATAAATAAGATAGTGGACACAATAAAACAAACTATGAGGTTGCTGAAAACACACCTGTTTGTTAATGGGCACTCTGTTGCTGTAACAAAGTCCAAATTCAAAAACATATGTTCTTGTTTGCAGAATTGCTTGGCATAACAAATAAAATAGTAATAGTTTCTAGACAGGTCTACTACAAGTGCTTGTGTGGTACTAGCTAGCATCACACTTGCTCAAAAAGACAAGTACCCTTAGATTTTGAAGGGCAGCATTGCTGAAACTGCAGCTAGATTGATTTTACTTAACTATGTAATCCTTCCAACACCTGATCCTATTAAACTGTACAGCTCTACCAGTGTTATAACTCTAACCCTGAAACTCCCACCCAGTTCCTAACCTGATTCCTTGTTCCCCAACCTTCAACTCCCTTCCAGCTCCCTAAGCCTAAAACTCCTCTCTCCAGCTCTCTAACCACAAAACTTCTCACATCTGCTCCCTTACCCTAAAACTCATCATCTCTCCTGATCCCTAACCCTAAAACTGTCTCATTGCTCCCTAAAGATAAAATCCCTGTCTCACTCCATAACAATAAAATCCACCTCCTCCCTCACAATCCTTAAACCTGAATCCTCTTCTCAGTTGCTGCCCTAATTAATACTCCCACCCCTTCCCATTCCTACGAATGCTACAGTTACCTCATTTGAACTCAAAATAATATATTTGGGTAAGGTACTCCTTTCATGAACACACAGTCAAGTTGTAGTGTCAGCAGCAACTTGTACAAGCTACAAATCTCTCAACTCATTGGGACTGAGACGGTAGTCTTTGAACACTTTGTGCTTAAACACTTGTAGTAGAACCCTTGTAGACAGCGAGTATTCAGCAGTGAAGAGCCAGCAGTAATTAAAAAGCGCAAGAAATTATTTTATATCTGTTCATTTATTCTCTGATACTGTTTTATCATAGTTGCAATTGAGGGAGCCAGATCCTAACTCAATAAGCAGTGGACATTAATGCAAAGAACTCATCTTGGCTGGTACACCATTGCATCACAACTGACTCTACATGGTTTATGCAATTGGTTTATTCACTGACATACTTCTGTGCAGCATTAGATTGTTTCCTGTTTAAAATATCAGCTTTTTCTGATATTTAAATACCTGGCTCACACAAGCACTCAAAACTATTGCAACTTAATGATATATATTGTTATTTCAGCTGAAATACAAGCAACATAATGCATATTTTTCTTTGCATTCCTGTGCAGATATCTATACTGGCAATATTTTAAAAACTTGATTTATGTCTATTTTTATGACAGTGAGAACATATGAGTAATATTTTATGTAAGCATACTATGAAAGCTAGCTTTACTTACCACTTTGAATTTCAAGCTTCATCAGAGCAGAAACATAGCAGCAGTCTAGTTTAATTTAATTGCATCCATGCTCAAAGATGTGCTTAACAGCTGATCATCAAATGATACTAATCAAAACTCAGCAGAAATTCACATGAAGGGCAGTTAAATATGCTTAAGTGTCTTCTGTATCAGTTTAGAATGTGAACGGCTACAAATCCACAACTGCTCTAGATAAATGTTAATTTTTTCCTCTTTTATAGCTATTTCAAGTGTTGTGTTAAATAGGAGAACCATGTTTTATGTATTTGTTTGTTTACTGACTGTGAATATGGTCATTAATATTAGCTAGTTTTAATTCCTGCGACTGCACTTAGAATGAATACATTTGTTGTATCACTCTACTCCTAAGACAGGAAGTTCTTGTAAAATGTGTTTATTTTTGTCAAATATTTCGTTGCATATGCCACTAGAAGTAGCATTGTATTATTTCCTGTTTGAATGATGGTCTAGTTATTTCTGAATTTTTGAAAACCAGCTAGAGAGAGTTTATTTCTGTATGCTCTGTGATATACCAGAAACAATGATTAATTTACTTACAAGATCCTTAACCTTTGTTGCATTCATTACATTCATTGTAGCTACTTAACCATGACTCCTGTGGTTATATTAAACGGGTTTCTCTAAAGGTGGTCAAGTGTGAGGTGGGCAAGGATGCAACTCATCAATCATAACTGGATGAAATGCAACTAACTCATCAAGTACTTTTCCCCATAGGAAACCATTGCTAATACTGTTTCTATTACAGAGCTGGCAGAGGTTCCCTGTTTTTTTGAGATTCCTCCTTTTTCCATGACTGCATGTCAATGTGTTGCAAAAAATGCTAATGTTGAGATTTTTTAAGGTCTGACCCACTGTGTTTGTCCAGTCAAAACTTCAAGTAGTAGTTTCTTGGAATGAAGTGATATGGCAGATAGCCCCTACCTCTCTGACATAAGCCTCAGTTGTCTATGTCACTGACCAAATTAAAAATAAATAAATAACGCAGTTCAGATGAAGTAAAAGAAAACTTTACTAAGCCACTAAAGTGAAAGAAAAGTGCTTTCATCTAGTAAACTGTATTCAAGAGCTATAAATTTCTTCCATTTGATATTCACACTATGATGGTCTCACTAAAGAGTAAATTTCCCGTTACTTCATCTGAACTGTGCTTTTATGTAGTAGTACCAAAAGCCATTTAACACCTAGTAACTCTTCCGGCAGCGTAAACATCGGCTCTAGATGGTTGTCACCATTGAAGTGACACCCTGACTCCATCTGCAAAAAAAAAAAGGAGGTGTGGATGGATGAATGGATGAACTAATTCCATTATTTTCACCATATTTGTTATTATTCGTGTATGCATTACAGTGACCAAAAAGTCCCTCTCTTTTTACAAAGAAAACAGTGTAGTTAAAAGGCTTTATTCCATCTTTTTTGCAAAATTGTAATGAAGGCAGAGAAAACATCATTTGTGATTTTCATTTCAGACGCAAATTGATACAGCAAGTAGTGTGGTGGAAAGGAGATAATATGGTATAGAATGCTGGTGTTTCATGTCATTACTTTTCATTGTATAAACTGGTCTCTAAATGTAGTTTGACATATGTTTGTCCATGATATTGCCTGAGGAAAAGCAAATGCTGGAATGTCTGTCCGTGATTTCTTTAGTATACTGCTTATGTGCATTCACTGAAGTATTTGTCTTGCTTGATTTTTTAAGCTGCTTCATAACTTAATTGTATTAGTCATACGGCTTCTAAGTCTGTATGCTCAGAACTCACTGGTAATTAACTTTAGTCTCATATTGTTTTGTACTTATTGGTTGTTTGAAATTACATAATTCGCATGGTGTCATATGATATGTTATCTAAGGTTATTCCAAGCAGTTAAGTAAATAGTTATCAGAGATAACTTTATTAATCATTATCACATTTTCTCTGACCCTTTTGTAGCTATGGGACCATAAGTTGTGTAACTTGAACATTTAACAGTAATTGAGCTTTGACCTACCATACCATCTAATTTTCTTGTAAAGGATCTCTTTGCCATATGTGTATGTTTAAATATATTTAATGATAATTGCTAACAGCATACTGAAGTTTATTTTTTCTATCAAGGGCTTTATTTAGGGTAACATTACCTCTGAAGATGTAATATAAACCTATTAATGTTGCATAACATCTTACTAAGCACATTTCATGAAGACTCACAACATTTATAATTTGTTATTGGTTCTTCCAGTTATTGAACCAGTTGGTAAAGTGTTTCTTGCAAGAAGCAATTAGATGCTATTGAGCTCATCTCACACTCTGAAAGCAATTCATTTTTTCTGCATTTGTAATTTGCTCTGCTTTTAATCAGGTTTAAAGGATTCTGAGAGTTAGTTTCCTTTGTAGTAGTCATTTTGGCCCAGTAAAGGTACCTGTTGAATGTTTATGCACCATAACTGCAGCCCTTAAAACCGTTATACTTAATAAATGGATTACTCCTTAAAACTGTGTAGCTGCAAGTACATTTGGAGAGGAATGTATACTAACTCTGAAGCGTGTGGTATTTTGAAGTATTCCCCTACTCGGAGGTACATTGTTGTTGGACTTTTAAGTAGCGGGGTGTGGGGATGGAGCACTGCAAGAACAGCAGAAAATCTTAACATCAAGTTTTGGAATTCACTGTTCTTTTATCTGAGTGTCAGTGAAGATTTCATAGTAGCAAACATTATCAGGTTTTTCACCTCTGGTGGGAATCCTTTTTGAGCTAACAGTATCTTCTGTGCATGCATTGTGCATTACTATTGTTCAGATTACATGGGCAGAATGAGGCTTGAAGGATGCTTTTGTAAACCGTTAGTCACTGTATCGTTCTATATATATAAAATTACAAAGAAATAGAAAAAAATTTATAAAAACACAAAAGGCCAGTGGCAAAAAAAAAAAAAAAAAAAAAATTGGTCTAGGACCCCTACAAAATCATACCTTCTAGGACTGTTTCTTTCTAGTCTGCAGCAAAAATAGTATGTTTCCTCAGACAGTCATTTGAAATTCCATAAAAAGGGTAACTTTTACTGTTTAGTGTATACTTTTTGTTTTAAACAGTCATGGTTTCATTAGTACAAAGTTAACCTGAAATCCTCATTTCATATAAAAACATGCAGAGTGTAGTCAGGTGCCCCAGAAGTGTTTTTGAGATGCCAGTTGCTAGCAAAGGGACAAGGCACCAAATTATGCAGATGATACCTCTGGCATTATTAACAAGTAAGGCACTGAAGAGCTGTTTTGGGAGGTAGAATGAGCAGCTGATAGCCTGCTGTTCCATCCCATGATGGTACAGATCGTAATAGACTGGGTAGACAAGGGTTTCAGGACTTACAGGCTTACATATTTCTCAGTGGTAAACTGTATTGCCAGAGGACCATGAGCACAATTGCATATATGAAGCTGTTAAGGTGCATTTTATGTAAGCTGATCAGAGGTCTGTTAGGCATAAAACATATCTTCCCTATTAGTCTTTGCCCACCTGTGATGGCCCCTTGCATCACATCACAAGAAATACAATTGGGTAGGCAGTTTTAATGAAGATAGATAGCTAGCAACAGAGATTTGCAAATTGAAATTTTTGTGGTATAAGATTATTGTCAGCAATACTGGATGCATACTTGTTAGTTGCTTCTGTCAAATAAAATTATCCACCTAAAATTAAAAAACAAAAAAAATGCTTTAAAAACTAATGACCATGAAAGATGTGTTGCACATCTAAACAGGATAGCCACAGCAGTCTTTAAAACACTTACTGATAATACAGTAATCCTCATGAAAACAAAACTGTGCAGTGTTATGTGTTTCTGAATAACCCCCTTATGTGTTTTCCAAAAACATAACTTTTGTTTAATCCTGATCTTCTCAGATTCTGCATTGTCCTTTAGAATATTGTCCTTTAGAATATGATGTTCTTCGTGTTTCACTGTTGCAGTCATCACACTTGGGCTATCTGCCTGCAGGTGGCCCTCAGTCGGCCCGAATGCCAGAGTCTTGGGATTTCTGTGTCGGATGCTGTCACCTCTTCCATGACGTCACGGGTATAAAACATGCAGCTGACGCCATTACCCCAGCTTTTCTTGCCGCGTGGGATCCCAAAGCAGAAGCAGTTGGCAAGTGCTGGTCGGCCGCTACCTGAAATTTTCATTTTTCGAGTTTCAAGCCTGAAGTCTTCTAAAGCTAAGTACCCCATTGGGGATCCTTTTTTTTTTGCTCTAACCAATGTCAGAAAAAGTTAACAATTAGAACAAGTGGAAAGTATTGTAGTGGAAGGACCACGCCATATATCTAATGACTTTAGTATTTACAATTACAGTGGAGTAGAGGTCATTAGCAAACATTTTGAGCTATTTTCAAAAGGCTTCAAATTCATTCCTACAAGTAAGGGACGCATTGCAGACACACTTACTGATTTAAAATTATTCCTGAGGAAGAAGAATTTAGAAATTTTATTTCAGGGACATAAAAGGAGGAACACTAATACAAAAGTCAAGTAAGTTAGTACCATAAATCCCACAGTTGAGAAATTTTGAGGTGCAAGTAGAAAGGGAGATTAGAAACAGCATTTCCACATGGAAGAGTTGTAGGTACAACCTCAACAAGGAAGAATTTGATATCATAAAATCCTTTAGGGAAAATCGGTATGTCAGGGTTATGCAGCCTGACAAGGGGGGAGGGATGGTTTTCATGGACAGTATCCTGTATACCAGCAAGATGCTAGATATGCTAAATGATACATCCAGATATATTAGAGTGTCCAGGAATTAAATAAATTTGGCATATCACAAAACTGGTTTTGCTTTGAGCAACATGCTAGAAGATGATCTCATCATTCAGGACACTTTTAAGTATCTTTGTATGGAGAAGCCTAGAATACCTTCCATCTTTGAGATCCCCAAGGTGCATAAAAGTCTTGAGGATCCCCCCATGAGACCTATTGTGGCTGCCAGTGGGTCCAAAACCTACCATCTGGCTAAATATTTAAATTTTAAACTAAAAAATATTTGGACCAATGCTAGTGGAATGCTTAAAGATTCTTGGGATTTCCTTAGGAGTATTACAAAAGATATGTATTCAGATTCCCTCATTTTTGTCACATTAGACATACAGGATTTATTTAATGTAACCCCCCCCCCCAAAACTGGTATGGAGTGGTTCCAGGAGTCAATCCATCAATATGGAAAATTGGACCATAACACTTTTTTAGTGTACACAGAACTCATGGATCTAGTTTTGAGGCATAATTTCTTATTCTTTAAGGGTGAATTCTTTAGGCAGATTCAGGGCATAGCTATGGGGGCATGCTGTGCCCCACCTATGCCAATATTGTACTTATGGTATGGGAAGAAAAGTTTGTTCTTCACTCGGAGTATGCCCAGTATTGGGTTTATTATAAATGATACTTGGACAATATTTGTCTTTTTTGGAAGGGTAATGAAACTAAACGTATGGAATTCATACAATATTTGAATCAGACTATAGCATTTCTAAGATTTACACACCATATTTCCTATCAAGAGATGAATTTTTTGGATGTTACAATAAAAAAAGACATAGAATTACAGGAATTTACATCAGTGGTATATAGGAAAGAGACTTTCTCTAACTCCTAATTGTACTTCACCAGATGCTCTTCGTGTTTCACTGTTGCAGTCATTACATTTGGGTTATCTGCTTGCAGTAGCCCTCAGTCAGCCTGATTAACAAAGTCTTGGGTCCTGCATCGGAAGCTGTCCCTTCTTCCATGATGTCAGGTCATCAGGGGTATAAAACATGCAGTTGATGCCATTACACCAGTCTTTCTTGCCATGCGGTGCCCGAAGCAGAAGCAGTTCGCAAGTGTCGGTCGGCCGACTCCTGAAATTTTCATTTTCGAGTTTCAGAACCGAAGTCTTCAACTAAAGCTAAGTACCCCGTTGGGGAAACTTTTTCTTGCTCCTTACCGATGCCAGTAAAAGTTAATAATTGCATTACTTGTGGAAAGCAAATACCTCACAAAGATTTTCATTTGTACTGTATTCCTTGCCTGAGCCCTGACCACAACGTACCTTGCTGTTGGGTTTGTGCTTTATTTAATCAGCGCACTATCTGTCATCAGTATATTTTCACCTCTAAATATTTCGGCTCTTGGTTTAATTATCCAGAAATGTTGTCGGTTAGCTATCCAACTACCAGGATTCAAAAAAAACACAAAGATAAAGACAGAGACAGGCCACCTAGGTCCAAAGCTGCCGACAGCGCTTCTCCTAAGCTAGTCACCAGTTCACCGGTACTCAGTGAGGTGCTTTCAAGTCACTGATACTTGCTACTTCTGATTTTCAGGCCTCTACTGAGACCCATTCGGAGTCTGGTATGCTGCGAGATGCTTCAACTGTGAAACCTGTGGATGTCTCTACCTTGGATGGGTCTGGAGCCACTGTGCAGGCACTGACTTCTGAGGGTGTATTCAGGCCTATGTACTTGCATATTAAACCAATGCCTCCTTCTTCTTTTAGGCCTAAATCTCAAACCATGCCTAAGAAACCGACACCCAGGCCACATGCTCAGGCCTCTATGCCTAAAAAACAAATGATAAAAATCGCTGAAGATCTTATAACTTTAATCTGGGAAGCCAACCCCCCCCCCCCCCCCTTCTAAGAGACCTAGGACTTAAGTTGTTTATGAATCTTCTGACCAGGATTCTGATTTTTCTGATTCTTCTGATTATCTGGATTTGCCCTTATCTACTTATGAGGATTCTGATGCAGAGGACTCTATTCCCTCTGCTTCCCCTCCAGAGGATTTGTCTTTTGGTGAAACCTTACATACTCTAAGGGAGCATTTCCTCTGGGAAAGCCAGGATTTTTCTGATTCAAAAAAGAGGCTTAGGGATTTCTTACTCCTGCCTCAGCATAGGCCTTTAGCTATTCCTCCTGTACTTGACATTGTTGATGATGCCTTTTTGGAATCTAGTTTGGCCCCTGATTCTTTGCCTCCTACTCCCAGAAAAACCTGACAGATATTACAGGGTTCCTGATTCTCACAAGTTTCTTTTTAAAAATCCTATTGTGGATCCAGAGACTATTTCACAGGGACCCAAGGGCATTAAGGCTTCTATTGCTAAAAATCCTACCCCTTCTGATAGAGACTCCAGGGCGCTGGATAGATGAGCTAAGAAGGTTTACACTTCTGCAACCTTGGCCATTAGGGCTTTAAACTGTCAGTTTCATATGTTACAACATGTTATTGGGAAGCTTAAACAGAAAATGATGTTGATTCCTGACTGTGCTGAAAATAAAAAATTACAGGATTTAATGCATTCTGCTGAACAGGTTGATAAATATACTTTGCAATGTGGAGTTGATTCATTAGAGGCCTCTTGCAGGGCTGCTGTTACTGGGTCTGTGCTAAGAAGGCATGCTTGGCTTAAGGAGCAATCTTTGCCTGATCATGTTAAAGCTAAACTGTTGCATGCTCCCTTAAATCGGGACCGCCCGTTTGGCAACAAAGCTGAGGTAGTTCTTAAAAAGACGGAAGATAAAGCTAAATCTATGCAAACTGTTAAAAGATTTCTTGCAAGTTCAGCCTCCTAGATTTAGTAGGCATTGACCCTCTAAGAATTGGTCCTTTCCAACCCCTTCCAGGTCTTCTCAAGCCAAACCCAGACACAGCAGAAACCCCAGATTTCAGTCCCAGGGGACACACAAGACTAAGCAGTGGGGGATTTCCGCACCCAAATCTGGGAGTAGTAAGACTCCCCCTGATGGAAAACTGTCTCAATGACTTGTTTTTAAAACTTCCAAGCACTTTCCAACCGAATGCTCCATTAGGCGGAAAGATTGGTTTGCAAGCCAAAAACTAGGAACTCATTACCCAGGACAAATGGGTTTTAAATATAGTGTCCCAAGGATACAGATTTCACTTCCACACGTTACCAACACCAAGCGGGTGGCCAGATCTACCCCCAAATCAGTGAGCACAGGCCCAAAATCAAGTTCTCTCTCTCTTAAGCATGGGGGCTATTCAGTTGGTACCAGAAGAGGAAAAGAGACAAGGTTTCTATTCGAGACTTTTCCTGGTACACAGAAAAGGCAATACATGGCGTCCTATCCTGGACCTTTCTTCTCTAAACACCTTTTAGGTGATTCCAAAATTCAGAATGTTAACTCTTCATCAGCTGCTTCCTACACTAGGCAAAGATGCATGGTTGGCAGTACTAGACTTAAAAGAAGCATACCTGCACATCACTATCAGGGAGTCTTGCAGAAGATACCTATGCTTCAAAGCAGGCTACATGCACTATCGGTTCTCTGCACTGCCCTTTGGCTTATCTACTGTGCCCAGGGTATTCACAAAGTGCCTAGCTCCAGTCATCGCATTTTGCAAGCAAAGAAATATTCAAATATACTCATACCTGGACGATTGTCTAATTCAGGCAGAAAGCCAGGACATACTTTTGAGTCATCTGACCTTTGTTCAAAGGGTGCTGACTTGTCTGGGGTACACCATAAATGAAAAGAAATCACACCTGGTACTCTGTCAACAAATTATATTCCTGGGAGCAAGCTTGAATACAACTTCCCAGATGGCTTTCCTCATGCCAGAGAAACGGGTTCATTTGACAACCTACTTCAAACAAGTGGCCACAAAAACTCAGCTATTTGCAAAGCAAATACTGCAAGCCTTGGGGTTCATGGCCTCCTGCATTCTCCTAATTCCATATGCAAGGCTGCATATGAGGAAACTACAATGGTATCTCGAAAGCCTATGGTGTCAGCTTTCACAGGATCTAGAAGTGATGATTCCTATCATACCTTGCCTACGCCTAGAGTTCCTTTGGTGGGCAGAAGCCTGCCACCAACACAGGGGACTACCATTCACACTACCCCCTGCTGCCCAAACCTTAACAACAGATGCATCAGACTATGCATGGGAGGCTCACCTGGCAGGGAAGTGCATTCAGGGCAAATGGAACCCAAGTCAAATGCACCTGCACATAAATCAAAAGGAAATGTTAGCTGTACAGAATGCTCTGACAGCCTTCAAGGACCACATTCTTCCAGGACAATTAATGGTAAAGACGAACAACACCACTGTCATGTGGTACATAAACAAGCAGGGGTGTACATATTCTTACCCCCTCTGCAGACTGGCCATGGCATTGTGGAACACAGCCTTGAGCTATTAAGTGAATCTACAAGCTCAGTTTCTGCCAGGAAAACTAAATACAATGGCGGATGGACTAAGCAGAAACCTCATGGACCCACATGAGTGGAAACTAGAACCAAGGATTTTCAACATGTTGACAAGCAAGTGGGGGAGCCCAGATATAGATCTGTTTGTCTCCCCCCAGAACCATCAATTGGATAGATTTTGCACAAGGATTCCCCCCAAGCTGGCTTGGAAAGTGGATGCTCTATCCTTCAGTTGGAAAAACCTATCAGTTTATGCCTTTCCTCCTCTGCCTCTGCTCTCCAATGTACTAGTAAAGATCAAACAGGACAAGCCAAGGATGGTTTTAATTGCACCAGACTGGCCACGCCAACATTGGTACCCCCTCTTGTGCAGTGTGTCATGCTTGGGCCCATGGCACCTGCATCGGACTCCTTCCCTGTTGTCTCAGCAGGAGAACCAGATTCTGCACCCTCAGCTGCAAACCCTGAACCTAGCAGTCTGGCTAATTACCTAATCTCTCCTTTTCCATCCCTCAGTAAATCAGTGATGGATATCATTTTAGAGGCAAGGAGGCCTAGTACTAGAAAATCTTATGCTGCAAAATGGAAAATATTTTGTGCCTGGAATCAATCTCAAGGGATGAGTGCAGCAGTGCCAAGTTTACCTCAAATTCTACAATACTTGACTGAGATGCTTCATAAGGGCTTGTCCTTTTCCTCCATCAAAATTCATGCCTCAGCCATTTCAGCTCATTACAGCACAGAGCCTCCCCTCTTCTCTCATCCACTGCTCAAGCAGTTCCTCAGAGGGGCCAACAATTTAAGGCCTCCCAGGAGAGCTCCAACTCCAGCCTGGGACCTTAACTTTGTCTTGGAGAAACTCACTCTTCCTCCTTTCGAGCCAGCTGCTAGCGCAGATTTAAAATTCCTTTCCTGGAAAACAGCTTCCTTTTAGCAATCACTTCTGCAAGAAGGGTATCTGAATTACAGGCCCTTATGGCAGTGGAGCCTTTCATCATCTTTCATGCAGACAGGGTGTCCCTCAGAACCAATCCCTCCTTCATGCCCAAGGTGGTATCCAGAATTGCTCTTAATCAGTCCATTCATTTGCCTACCTTCTTTCCTAACCCACAAAACAAAGGGGAACGGATATTGCACTCCTTAGATGTGCACAGACAACTTAGATTTTACTTGGACAGGACTAAACCTCAAAGGAAATCTGAACAACTGCTGGTGGTATTTGCTGCAGGGACAGAGGGGAAAGCTATTTCAAAGTAAACCATTTCAAAATGGATAGGCCACTGCATTCATTTCTGCTATAAGCACCATGGAAAACCTATCCCACAGGGCATCAGACCCCATTCAACCAGGGCTGCATCTACCTCCACAGCCTTTCTCAGGGGCGTCCCTACCAGGGACATCCTAGAAGTTGTTACTTGGAGTTCTGTACATACTTTCACCAAGCATTATCATTTGCCAATTTTCTCTAAATCCAGAGCTGGCTTTGCCACTGCAGTCTTGCATGGCCTTATAGCTGGTCCTAAGTCTGTTTAAATTTCTCCTCCCAACCTTAGCTTTGGGAATCTACCCAAATATAATGACTGCAACAGTGAAACATGAAGAACATAGTACAGTTGTGTACACTTACCATAAATGTAGATGTTTGAGTGTATTCACTGTTGCAGTCCTGGTTACCCTCTCTCCAGCCCCCTAAATTCTTTTGGCTATACCTCTACTTTCCTTTACTATGCTTAAAATACTTTTTGGTGTATTTGCTTTTTTGTTGGAGGTATATCCTTGTAGTTATAGATTTAATTGCTTCCCATTAGGAAGGCACCTGACATCTGGGGCAAGAAAAACTGATGTAATGGCATCGGCTGCATGTTTTATACCCCTGACGACCTGACGTCATGGAAGAAGGGACAGCATCCGATGCAGGACCCAAGACTTTGTTAATCAGGACGAATGAGGGCTACTGCAAGCAGATAACCCAAATGGTAATGACTGCAGCAGTGAATACACTCGAACATCAACATTTGTGGTAAGTGTACACAACTGTACTTCCTCATCCCTTTAAGCAGAAAAGACGTATTGTAAAGGGACAATTTATTCACAGTTGTAGAATGACCTCTAAAGATGTGAATTATGAATGTGAAAGTACTAAAGTAAAGGATATGTTTCTGGCTAGAAAATACCCTAGGGAATTAATAGTAGAGGTCATGGCTGAGGTGAAGGCAGGAAGAACTGGTAGATTTTGCCCTATTCTGGGGGGTGAAAGGGTGGATACTCTCCACGGGCAGATTTCCCCTATGGATACTCATGTCGCATCAAAACATCAAGACAATCAAGGGGACAGTGTTTTGGGGAGTAACTATGTTATGTTTTATAATCAAGATACCCCCAACATTAGAAATATTATTTCCCAACATTGGGGTAAGTTTGGTTGCTACTCTGAGTTGGAAGTACTCTTTAATGCTCCTTTAAAGTTTACATACAAGAAGGGAAGGAACCTAAAGGAATTATTGGAAAGAGATTACAAGTTAGCCCATAGAAAAAGAATAGGCACTGACAAGTGTGGATTTTGTGCCCTGTGTCCATTTTATTTTAAACCAGGATTCAGTGTGTATTGCAGAGAGTGGTTATATGGTTAAAAGTGATAGCTTTTCCAACTGTTGCAGCAAAGGTTTGATTTATTTAGCTATATGTAAACAGTGTGCAGCATTTTATGTTGGAAAAACTACACGTAAATTAAAAAGAAGGATTTACGAACATCTTAATGCCATTAGAACACAAGATAATAACAATGCACTTTACAAACATACCTCAGAATGCACACAGGCAAGATGAGTGTTTTTTGTGCTTGAAAAGGTGGTTCAGGATGTGGGGGGGGGGGGTCCCTGGGAAACCAGGATTGAGATAAGAGAATTATATTGGCAACTGCTTTTAGAGGCCAATAGGACCCCAGGATTTAATGAACATTTATCTATTGCCCCTATATTGAAAATGAGAGCTGCAAAATTGTAACCTTGTGTGGTCTCTGTTGTATGATAATGTTGCAATAGGTTTTTAATATATGTTTAATGAAATTTATATGTGTCTAGCATATTCGTTTTGTATTTAGGTGAATGTTACTTCATGCACTTTAGTATACAGGTTTATTTATGTAGTTCATTTTGATTAAAGAATTTAATAATGCATTTTTATATATATATATTTTATATACACATTTAGGCATTTGTATTTATATATTTAAATACTTTTACTCCTATATATATATATATATATATATATATATATATATATATATATATATATATATATATATATATATATATATATATATATATATATATATATATATATATATATATATATATATATATTTGTATATTCATGTATTGATGTACTAGTATTTATATAGGAACATGTTAGGTTAGTTTTAAACTGCTTTTATGATCTGTTTCTTTAACTGCATTTGTTTTTACTCATTAAACAATTATGTAATTAAGGGATCATGGGGTAAAAAAGAGGAAGTAGCAGCTTGTGATGCATTTATTCATACATCTGAAGAAGTCTTGTTGACGAAAATGCAGTGGGGAGTGTTGCATTTATGTTTTGAATAAACAGCTGTTCCTTCTAACTATTGCTTGGTATGTGAATTTGTGGACCTCCTTTTGATGCTTGTACTTGTTTTTTGTTGCTTACCAGTATCTTCAGGCACCTTGCCTCATTGTTTTCTTTGTTTAAAAAGTTAACAGTTGTCTTGCCTGTGGAAAGAAAATACTTCACAGAGATTTTCATTCTTACTGCATCACCTGTTTAGGCCCAGACCACGATGTCCCTCGCTGTTGGTTTTGTGCCTTGTTTAACACCTGAACCATTCATCATCGGGCTATTTTTGTAGCTAAATTCTTTTGCTCCCATTCTCCGTATTCCAAAATGGCTTCGATAAGCCATCTGACTGCTGATCTTCTGAAAAAACGTAAGGATAAAGACAGAAACAGACCGCATAGGTCCAAAACTGCCAATGATGCTTCTGTTAAGCTAGTCACCAGTCCACCGGTACTCAGGCACTTTTGCAGCCCCTGATATCCACTTCTACAGATTCACAGGCCTCTACTGAGACCCTTTCGGAGTCCAGTATGCCACGAGATGCTTCTTCAACTATGGAACCTGCAGATGTCTCTACCTTGGATTGGTCTAGAGCCGCTGTGCAGGCACCGGCTTCTGAGGGTGTATTCAGACCTACCGATGTTCGTATTAAACCAACTACTTCGTTTCTTACTAAAACTACTGAATTTCTCAGGCCCAGGGATTGCACTACGCCTAGGAAACCGATGACCAAAGCACATTCTCAAGCTCCCTTGCCACAGAAAGAAATGCTTAGAATGGCTGAAGACCTCATTACTTTAATTAGGGGAAGCAAGCCTCTAAAAGACAAAGAATTGATTTTCCTTCTGATTCCACAGACCATGAGTCCGATGACTCTGACCCCTCTGATTACCAGGACATACCCCTATCTACCTATGTGGATTCAGATGCAGAGGATTCTATTCCCTCTGCCTCCTCCCCAGAGGACTTTTCTTTCATTGAAACCTTGCATACCCTAAGAGAGCATTTCTGCTGGGAATGCCAGGACTACCCACAGTCCAAAAAGAGACTCAGGGAATTCTCAGACTTGCCTCAGCACAGGCCTCTAGCTATACCACCTGTTCTGGATATTGTAGATGATGTCTTCATGGATTCCAGTCTTACCCCTGATACTTTACCACCAGCTCCTAGAAAGCCTGATAGGTACTACAGAGTACCTGACTCTGACTCTTACAAATTTCTCTGTAAAAATCACACTGTGGATCCAGAGACCATTTCCCAGGGACCTAAGGGTATTAAGGCTACTGCAGCCAAAAACCCTACCCCTTCAGACAGGGATTCTAGGGCTTTAGACAGATTGAGTAAGAGAGTATATACCTCTGCAGCTCTTGCCATCAGGGCTTTAAATTGCCAGTTTCACATGTTGAAGTACCAGCAGCATATTATGGAACTAATTAAACAAAAAATGTTGTTGATTTCTGATTGTGCAGAAAATAAAGATTTACAAGAGTTGATGCATTCTGCAAACCAAGTTGGTAAACATACTTTGCAGTGTGGTTTTGATGCCTTAGAAGCATCTTGCAGGGCTGCTGTCACTGGGTCTGTTCTGAGAAGGCATGCTTGGCTGAAGGAACAAATCTTGCCAGACCATGTCAAAGCAAAATTACTAGATGCTCCATTAAACCAAGAATGTTTGTTTGACACAAAAGCAGAAGTTCTTAAAAAGATGGAGGAAAAAGCTAAATCTATGCAAACTGCTTAAGATTTCTTACAGGTACAGCCACCTAGATTCAGTAAGCATTAGCCTTCAAAGAAATGGTCCTTTCCAGTCCCTCCCAGACCTTCTCAGGGGCAACAGACCACAAAGACTACAGTCTCAGGTTATGCACAGATCTAAACAATGGAGGGCTCCAACCTCAAAATCAGGGAGTGGTAAGCCACTCCCTTATGTAAAAAGTTCACAATGACTTGTCTTTCATCCTTCCCAGCCATGCCCAAGTACTTGCACCCCTAGGAGGAAAACTCGCCCTGCATGCAAAAAACTGGGAGTATATTACCCAGGACCAATGGGTCTTAAACATTATATCCCAGGGATACAGATTCTACTTCCACTCACTGCCAACCCCAAGTGGATTGCCAGACCTTCCTCTGAACCAGTGGGCCGAGGCCCAAAAGCAAGTACTTTCCCTTCTTAGTATCAGGTCTATTCAACCCATTCCATCAGAGAAAAGGGGACAGGGTTTCTACTACAGACTGTACTTGGTGACCAGAAAAGAGAACTCCTGGCACCCTATCCTGGATCTGTCAATTCTCAACACCTTCCTGATGGTACCAAAATTCAAAATGCTTACACTGCAACAGCTTCTTTCTATGCTAGTCAAGGATGCCTGGTTAGTCACCCTAGACTTAAAAGAAGCTTATCTGCACATCCCCATAAGAGAATCTTGCAGGAAATATCTGCGTTTCAGGGCAGGCTCTATACACTATCAGTTCTCTGCACTTCCCTTTGGCTTATCTACTGCACCCAGTGTATTCACAAAGTGCCTGGCTCCAGCCATTGCATACTGCAGGCAGAGAAATATTCAAATCTTCCCATACTTGGATGATTGCCTGATTCAGGCAGACAGTCAGGAATTGCTACTTCAGCACCTGACATTTGTAATGAGACTCCTAACTTCTCTGAGGTATACCATCAACGAAAAGAAATCACAGCTGGTACCCAGCCAAAAGATTGTATTCCTGGCAGCAAGCTTCAACACAACTTCCCAGATGGCATTCCTTACTCCAGAAAAGCAGGTTTATTTGACAAATTACCTCAAACTACTGGCCACCCAAATCCAGCTATCTTCAAGAAAAATACTGCAAGCCCTAGGGTTCATGACCTCATGCATTCTCCAAATTCCATATCCAAGATGCATATGAGGAAACTTCAATGGTACTTAGAGTCTCTGGTGTCAACATTCTCAGGACCTGGAAACAGTGATTCCTATCATTCTTTGCCTAAGGACAGAGTTCCTTTGGTGGGCAGAGGCTTGCAAACACAAGAAGGGACTCCTTTACTCAGCCCCCTGATGCCCAAACCCTGACAATAGACGCATCAGACTTTGCATGGGGGGCTCACATGGCAGGCAAATGCATTCAGGGCAAATGGAGCCCAGGACAAATTCACCTGCATATCAATCAAAAAGAAATGTTAGCTGTACAGAATGCACTGACAGCCTTCAAATACCTTATCCTCCCAGGACAACTCTTGATAAGATAAATACAGACAACACCACAGTTATGTACATAAACAAGCAGGGGGGTACTGATTCCTACCCACTCTGCAGGTTAGCATTTTCTCTGTGGAACACAGCCTTGAGCAATCAAGTGCACCTGCAAGCTCAATTCCTGCCAGGCAAACAAAATTCACTGGCAGACGACAAGCAGAAATCTTATGGACCCACATGAGTGGAAACTGGAACCCAACTCATTCAAACTTCTAATCCACAGGTGGGGGACACCAGAGGTGGACCTCTTTGCTTCCCTCCAAAACCATCAAATGAACAAATTGTGCACCAGAACTCCCCACAGACAAGCATGGAAAGTGGATGCCCTATCCTTCACATGGGAAAACCTCTCAATCTATGCCTTTCCCCCTCTGTCCCTCCTCTCAAAAGTACTACTCAAGATCAAACAGGACAGGCCAAGGACAATCCTTATTGCACCAGACTTGCCACACCAGCACTGGTACCCACTCCTACACAGCCTGACAGCAGTGCCACCCTGGCACCTACATCAGACCCCCTCCCTGCTGTCCCAGCAAGAGGGACAGATTTTGCATCCTCAGCTGAAAACCCTGAACCTGGTAGCCTAGCTTATCCCCTGAATACATCACCAGCAGCCCTCACCAAACAGGTGCTGGATGTCATCCTTGAGGCCAGAAGGCCTAGTACTAAGAAATCCTATGCAGAAAAGTGGAAAATATGTTGTTCTTGGAGTCAGTCTCAAGGAAAGGACACAGCCATGCCCTCTTTACCTCATATCCTAGATTATCTAGCAGAGTTGCTCCACAAAGGCCAATCCTTCTCATCCATTAAGAGTCATGCCTCGGCCATCTCAGCTCATTACAATACTGAGCCACCCCTCTTCTCTCACACTCTGATCAAACAGTTCCTGAAAGGAGCTAACAATTTAAGACCCCCAAGGTGAGCTCCCACTCCTGCCTGGGACCTTAACTTTGTACTAGAGAAGCTTGCTCTTCCCCCTTTTGAGCCTGCAACTTCAGCAGAGTTAAAGTTCCTCTCTTGGAAAACAGCCTTACTTCTAGCCATCACTTCAGCAAGAAGAATGTCTGACTTACAGGCCCTTATGGCTGTGGAACCCTTCATTATCTTCCATGCGGATAGGGTTTCCCTCAGGACTAACCCATCATTTATGCCCAAGGTGGTATCCAGTGTGGCTTTAAACCAATCCATCCATTTACCAACCTTTTTCCCTAATCCTCAGAGTAAAGGGGAAAGGATCCTGCACTCCTTGGGCATGCACAGACAACTCAGGTTCTACCTTGACAGAACTAAACCTTTCAGAATATCTGACCAGCTGCTAGTCAGTTTTGCTACAGGGGCAGAGGGCAAGGCCATTTCAAAGCAAACTATTTCCAAATGAATAGCACACTGCATCCATTTCTGCTACAAACACCATGGAAAACCTACCCCATGGTGGATAAGAACTCATTCCACTAGGGCTACCTCAACCTCTACAGCATTTCTCAGGGGAGTCCCTAGCAGGGACATCCTAGAAGCTGCAACCTGGAATTCTGTACACACCTTCACCAAGCATTACCACTTACCTATCTTTTCTAAATCCAGAGCTGGATTTGCCACAGCAGTCTTACAAGGCCTGCTAGCCAGCCCTAATACTTCTTGACTGCCTTCACCCTTCCTCAGCTTTGGGAATCAACCCAAGTGTGATGACTGCAACAGTGAAACACGAAGAACATAGTACAGTTGTGTGCACTTACCATAAATGTAGATGTTTGAGTGTATTCACTGTTGCAGTCCAGGTTACCCTCCCTCCAGTCCCCTGAGTTTTCTATATTTTCTACCTACCTTCTTTTTTAGCCATATCTTATGGCAATGGTATTTACTTTTTACCACACCATATAATTGCTTCCTATTTTGGGGGCTGCTGACATCTGAGGCAAGAAAAACTGATGCAATGGCGTCGGCTGCATGTTTTATACCCCTAATGACATGATGTCATGGAAGAGGCGACAGCAACAGCATCCGACGCAGAAATCTCAAGACTCTTATGTTCAGGCCGACTGAGGGCTACCTGCAGGCAGATAACTCAAGTGTGATGACTGCAACAGTGAATACACTCGAGCATTTATGCTAAGTGTACACAACTGTACTTTTGCATTACCTGGCCAGCCCTGCCATGGTAGTTTTTCCACACCACACATTCACTTTCACAACTGTGGCCAATTTAGAGTGCCCAGTTCATCTACTGCATGTATTTGGAATGTGGGAGGAAACCTAAGCACCTGGAGGAAACCCACATGAACACAGGACATGCAGACTCCACACACAAGGCTGAGAATCAAACCAGGGAACCTCTTGCAATGAGGCAACAACACTATCTGCTGCACCACTGTGCCACACATCTTAATCACCTACAAAGAAAAAATAAAAATAACAGAAGTTCATCACATGGCTCGCTATTGCAGTAATCTTCATTATAATATCCTCTGCCACAAGTGGAGACCTCATATCTGGCTAGACTTCCAGAACTTTGCACTCCCCACCCCACAAGCTGGACTGATTTCAACTTCTCAGGAACAATGGAGAGTTTCCAGTATAAAGGTGGCATCAGCTTGCTGTATATTTTTTTACTTCTTTCTTGCCATTTTATACAGATATATATATATATATATATATATATATATATATATATATATATATATATACACACACACACACACACACACACACACACACACACACACACACACACACACACACACACACACACACTTCATTGTGTTTGTGATAGAGTTAGCATGTTGGATAAATGACCAACTTCATTTCTATATGAATGGTATGGCTGCCCCATAAAGTGTAACTAAGGCATGTAGAGGTACCAGATTCTGTGTAAAGATTTTCATTCTCAGTACTTGTTTCATTTGGGAATTAACAACAACAATGTCACCGCCTGCTTTTTTGTTGATACATTCACCAAGTAAACTCTAATGAAAAAAAAGTTAGGTCTCCAGGTCTAATAGAAAAAGTGAAGGCTAGAGTCCCTCACTACCGAGACTGCCATATTTGCTGACTCCCAGTAGTTAACCTCATACAGAGAAGCAGGCCCATCATGAAAAGTATACAGAGGAGAGGTCAAAGATGTTTCTTAGGTTCCTTTTAGCCTGTCTAAACCCAAGGGTACCAGAACTAAGGAGTAGGTGGTTTTGCAGGTTCCTTCTCCCAATTCAGGTGCCTTATTCTTCTGTAAGCCTTTGCCTATGCCTCTCAGGAAGTCATTATGCCTTTGTTATACAACATTACCTCCTAGGCCTGTAATATGGTGACAGCGTTTGAGTTAGACTGCAGTTCTCAGGTAAATGACACTGATGCCCATTTTGTTGTCAGATTGGGGAGAAGGTGACATCCCCATTGTGGCATTAGAGAGGATGCCCACAATCACATATCTGAAGTTTGAGACATCCACCCACGAGTTCTGAAATTCCAGGCTGCCTCTTGCACCATTTTGTGGACACAGACATTTCAACAGCCTTGTCACAAGGTGAGTTCTCTTTCCCCATCCCCATTCAAAATCCTAACTAATTACCTCATATATATAACAGTACTTTCTGTGTTATTATATAACAGGATTAAATCGGTACTGTGGCCTTGAAATTAAGCATCTGTAATAAATGTATATAAAGGTCTGTGCTTCCCCCTTAAACAGCTGTTACCATCTATGATGTTTACTAGCCAAGTATTTGTTTTATTTACCATATGTCAGGTGCCTTTAGAACAGCACCACCCAACAGCATTAAAACACAACTGCTCTAGTTTCTGTGGTGCTCGCCCTCACACAAAAAAACCCCACTGCTTTATACACACAGACATGCTTTTTCTTGCTCAGGCATGAAATAATACATAAATACATTTTTAAAATCAACCTGACAAATGAACTTGCACAGAAGTACTGTGTTTCCATTTGGTGAACAATTCCTCACTACTAAAGCCACAGAGCATTTGTCTGCTGTGTGTCTACAGACCACGTGTTCTGTATTATGTATGTGCCCTCTTATCTACCACATAACCCATTAATGTAAGGGAGCAGGAGGTACTCAGACATATTTTTATACTGCTGAAGGTGGAGAGTAATACTGAAGATAACGTGGATTATCTGACCTTTTTGAAATTTGTATTTTTCCCCACACCATTCCACCATACCTCTCCTCTGTCCAGAGTTTTTCAGCATGTCCAGATTTTTGACTCATGCTTTAGTCTCTTCCTCAAAATATGTGCGTGTTTCAAGCAAATCACTGAGGACTGAAGTCACTAAATAATGAGATTCAGTTGAGTTTCAGACTTCTTATCCTTCAGAAAATACATGCTAGCATAGAAAGTTGCTAGAATAACAGGATTTAAGTTTATAAGACTGATAATTAAAATCTGTCCCTATTTTTGAACCTTTGTCCCCCTTATTATTTTAGGCTTTGTCCAGATTTCTTGCACTAAGAGGTTGAGAGGTATGCATTCCACCATCTGTATACAATCATTCCAGGTGCAATCTTTCATCTTGCATCACTAGTGTTTTGCAGAACATAACCAGTAGGAGTTTCATTTGATAAAATTTGTGTTGCGTACCTTAGCATAGTTCAACTTTTTAGCCAAAAAATATCTGGGCAAAGGCAAACATAATGGGGGGGGGGGCAAAGTCCAAAAAATAGGGACAAATATTAAATAATGCTCTTACAAATTTTGGAAGTTGCTAGTAAAAAGTTGTCGTGTTAGCATGCATTTTCAGAAGAATATGAAGTCTGAAACTCAAATGCCTGTCATTGTTTAGTGAATCCAGTCCTTACAAAAATCTAGAAAACCACAAATTTTATGAAGAACAAAACAAAAATATGAGGCAAAAATCTGGACATTCTACAAAAATCTGGACACTTGAGAGGTATGTACCCTTAGCCTGCACTGGTGTATCCTGTTTACCTCAAGAGCTGAGAAACTATGCACTGACACTTCCATTTTTTTTTCAGTTCTTTTACAATACTTTACCTGTTTAAATTATTAATTCACACCAATCTGGAACCAGTGAACAATAAATAAAACTTGCATAGCAGATAGTATTCAAATACATTGGGCATACTGCTGTTACCAATGATCCATGTCAACATACTGAAGTCGGCTGAATCTAAGCCATTTTCTGGACAGTTGGTAAGGAGCATTGTTCACATTCAGCAGTGGCCTACCCAGCCTTGAAATAGCCATAATTAAATGACAAGCCTGCTGATTTAGAACATGTAGTAACAGGCCCAGGTTTAGAGAACTGAATTTAATGCAGAATGTAGAATTTCTGGCTGCCACAAAAGCAGCATTTGTTTCGGTTGCTGTCCATTTTGTAGCAGATATAAGGGTTTTATTGCCATCCTACATTCAAAGCTGCTAACACACAGGGTGTGGTACAAATTTGCCTTGAGTTACCATATCCTGTGATGTGTACTTACATGCCTGTGTGCGTTTTATAGATTTTTTTTTAAATCAGGATCGACTTATATTGCTGCAGTTAAGCAGATTTTATTTTATTTGGAATATTTGTTATGTCGGATATTAGTAAATGCTTGTGCTTACTTCAATTTCTTTCAGACTGACTGTAGTTTTAGTTGACATTGCTTAAATGATAGCCACAGAAAAGTCACAGAAGTAGCCATTGCTACTGACTGATGCCCTCTCCTAGTCAGACAAGGAATGCTACAAAATGCACAGCAACTCCAACAGCTGTTCTACATAGGAGATTTAACAGCTTATACATGAAGCTATGAATTTGTTACCTTATTTTGTGCATTACAGTTATCTTGATATGTCTATATTATTATTTGAATGAGCATTTAATAGTCTTTGTTTCATCATTTATGTACATTATTATTTTATTTAATATATACATTATGTATCTGTTTTTATTTTAACATTTGCTTACTTGAATTTCTTCTTATTTGTAAAGAGCTTTGTGAAGAAACACTATAATAAAAGGTGAACTAAGTTTGTTTTTCCTTATTTTGCTTTACTAATGTCTTGTGTTGAACTTCACTGTCTGCTTTCTTTGTTGTGTCTGTGTTGCTGATGTTCTTCGTGTTTCACTGTTGCAGTCATTACATTTGGGTAATCTGCTGGCAGGGTGCCCTCAGTCGGCCTGAATAACAAAATCTTGGGTCCTGCATCAGTTGCTGCCTCCTCTTCCATGACGTCAGGTCATCAGGGGTATAAAACATGCAGCCGATACCATTTTATTCAGTCTTTCTTGCCTGCAGTGCCTACAGCAGAAGCAGTTAGCAAGTGCCGGTCGGTCGACTCCTGAAATTTTCGTATTTGAGTTTCAGAACCGAAGTCTTCAAACTAAAACTAAGTACCCCGTTGGGGAAACTTTTTCTTGCTCCTTACCGATGCCAGTAAAAGTTAATAATTGCATTACTTGTAGGAAGCAAATACCTCATAAGGATTTCCATTTGTACTGTATTCCTTGCCTAGGCCCGGATCACAACGTGCCTTGCTGTCGGTTTTGTGCTAGATTTAACCAACACACTATTAAGCGTCGGTATATTTTTGCCTCTAAATATTTTGTTTCAAGATTTAATTATCCTGAAATGTCATTGGTTAGCAGTCCGACTACTGTAGTTCATAAAAAACGCAAAGAAAAAAGACAGAGACAGACCGTCAAGGTCCAAAACTGATGACAAAGCTTCTCCTAAGCCAGTCGCTGGTTCGCCGGTACTCAGTGAGGTGCTTTCGCAGCCCTTGATACCTGCTACCTTTGAGTCACAGGCCTCTACCGAGACCCATTCAGAGTCCGATATGCCACGAGGTTCTCCGAGTTTTGAACCCACGGATGTCTCTCTCTTGGATGGGTCCAGAGACGCTGAGCAGGCACCGGCTTCTGAGGGTGTTTTCAGGCCTCAACATTTTTACATTAAACTGACGCCAGCAACAAAAACACGGTCAAAAACATCTTCTATGTCTAAAAAAACCAACACATGAGCCACGTGCTCAGGCCCCTATGCCTAAAAAACAGATGATCAAAATGGCTGCGGATTTAATTACCTTGATCAGGGGTTCCCAACCCCCCCCCCCCTACTAAGAGGCCTAGGCAAGGCACTGATTATGAATCTTCAGATCAGGTTTCCATTTTTTCTGATTCCTCTTCTGATTAGGAATTTTCTATTCCACCCTATGAGGATTCTGATGCAGAGGAATCCATAACATCTGCATCTCCTCCTAAGGATTACTCTTTTGGAGAGACTTTGCATACTTTAAGAGAACATTTTCACTGGGAGAGTCAGGACTTCTCTGAATCAAAAAAGAGGCTTAGGGATTTCCTTTTTGTTCCTCAGCATAGGCCTTTGGCAATACCACCTGTATTAGACATAGTTGATGATGTGTTCTTGGAATCAAGCATGGCTCCTGATTCCCTGCCTCCGGCTCCTAGTAAGCCAGACAGATATTACAGGGTTCCTGACTCCCACAGACTTCTTTTCAAAAATCCTGCTGCTGATCCTGAGACTATTTCTCAGGGTCCCAAGGGTATAAAGGCCTCTACAACCAAAAATCCTACCCCTTCTGATAGAGATTCCAGGGCACTGGATAGATGGGGTAAGAAGGTATATACGTCTGCAACCTTGGCAATCAGGGCTTTAAACTGCCAGTTTCATATGCTTAAATATCAACAGCATGTTATGGGCTTACTGAAACAGAAAATGATGTTGATTTCTGATTGTGTGGACAATAAAGAGTTACAGGAATTATTGCATTCAGCAGAACAGGTTGGAAAGCATACTTTGCAATGTAGTTTTGATTCCCTGGAGGCCTCCTGCAGGGCCGCCGTTACTGGATCTGTGATTAGAAGGCATGCCTGGCTCAAGGAGCAAAATCTGCCTGATCATGTTAAAGCTAAATTGTTGGATGCTCCTTTGCAGCATGATACTCTGGTAATAAGGCAGAAGAGGTTTTAAAGAAAATGGAAGACAAAGCTAAATCTATGCAAACTGTTAAAGATTTCTTGCAAGTGGAGCCACCCAGGTTCAGTAGCCACTGGCCTACTAAAACCTGGTCCTTTCCTGTGTCCAACAGAGCCACTTAGGGCAAATCCAGGCACTCAAAAGGCTCCATATACCAATCACAGGGTTCTTACAGGTCAAAGCAATGGGGTGCCTCCACCTCCAAATCTGGAGGAAACAAAGCACATCCCTACAGTAAGCAGTCTCAATGACTTTCCTCTACCATCACCAAGCACTTATCTTTTGACAGCCCCCTTGGGGGGAAAACTAGCACTTCATGCTCAAAATTGGCAGTTAATTACCCAGGACAAGTGGGTATTAAACATAGTATCCCAGGGGCACAGATTTCATTTCCATACTTTGCCAATTCCAAACGGATGGCCAGATTTGCCACAAAACCAGTGGGTGGAGGCCCAGAAACAAGTCATGTCCCTCATGGATATGGGGGCTATTCAACCGGTACAGAAAAGGAAAAAAGACAAGGTTTTTATTCAAGACTTTTCCTGGTACCCAGAAAAGATAATTCATGGTGCCCAGTACTGGACTTATCGATTCTGAACACGTTCCTGGACATTCCAAAATTCAAAATGCTGACTTTACAGCAGCTACTGCCTATGTTAGGCAGGAATGCTTGGTTAGTAACTCTAGACTTAAAAGACGTATACCTGCATATCCCAATAAGGGAATCATGCAGAAGATACCTCCGCTTCAAAGCAGGTTTTTTGCATTACCAATTCTCTGCACTGCCCTTTGGCTTATCTACTGTGCCCAGGGTCTTTACAAAGTGCTTGGCACCAGTAATTGCATTCTGCAGACAAAGAAGCATACAAATCTATCCTTATCTGGACGACTGTCTCATTAAAGCAGAGGACAAGGACATTCTTTAACATCTGGCATTTGTAAAAAGGCTTCTAACTTGTCTAGGGTACACAATAAACAAAAAGAATTCCCAACTGGTACCCTCTCAAATAATTACATTCCTGGGTGCAAGCTTGAATACAGCTGTCCAGATGGCTTAGCTCACGCCAGACAAACAAAGGCAACTGACAACATACTTCAAACAGATGGCAACAAAAACCCAGTTATCTGCAAGACAAATTCTGCAGGCTTTGGGGTTCATGGCATCCTGCATTCTACTAATTCCATATGCGAGACTAAAAGTTTATGGAGTCAACATTGTCACAGTCTGGAAACAATAATTCCTCTCATTCCCTGCCTACAACAGGAGTTTCTTTGGTGGGCAGAGACATGTCACCAAAACAAGGGACTGTCATTCACTCTACCCCCTGCCACCCAAACCCTAACTACAGATGCATCAGACTATGCTTGGGGGGCCCACCCGGCAGGGAGATGCATTCAGGGCAAATGGAGCCCAAACCAAATGCATCTGCATATCAACCAGAAAGAGATGCTAGCTGTTCAGAATGCCCTGACAACCTTCAAGGACTTACTTCATCCAGGACAACTACCGATAAAGACGGACAACACCACAGTTATGTGGTACATAAACAAGCAGGGGGTTACACATTCCTACCCCCTTTGCAGACTAGCCATGGCTCTGTGGAACACAGCCTTAACTTACAAAATACACCTTCAAGCTCAATTCCTGCCAGGAAAGCAAATACTCTGGCAGACGACCTAAGCAGAAATCTTCTGGACCTGCATGAATGGAAACTGGATCCGAAAATCTTCAGCATGTTAATACAGAAATGGGGGAGCCCAGACATAGATCTATTTGCCTCTCCCCAAAATTATCAGTTGGACAAATTCTGCACAAGAACTCATCACAAAAAAGCATGGAAAGTGGATGTTCTATCCTTCAGATGGAAAAATCTATCAGTCTATGCCTTTCCACCTCTGCCTCTACTCTCCAAAGTCTTACTAAAAGTCAGACGGGAAAAAACAAAAATTATCCTAATTGCTCCAGACTGGCCTCGCCAGCACTGGTACCCACTTCTAAGGAATATGTCTCACCTTCATCAATGGTACTTGCCTCAAATACCTCATCTACTGTCTCAGCAGAACTATCAAATTCTGCACATTCAGCTCCAAACTCTGAATATTGCAGCATGGTTAATCAACTAATTATTCAAACAACACCCCTCAGTAAATCAGTGATGGATGTCATTTTGGAAGCCAGAAAGCCTAGTACTAGAAAATCTTATGCTGATAAATAGAAGAGATTCTGTGCTTGGAACCAAGCACAAGGAATAGACACAGTGAAGCCCAATATTCCTCAGATTTTACAATATTTGAGATGCTTGACAAGGGCCTATCCTTTTCTTCAATAAAAATCCATGCCTCTGTCATCTCAGCTCATTACAACATAGAGCTTCCCCTCTTTTCTCATCCTCTGCTTAAACAGTATCTTAGAGGGGCCAAAAAGTTAAGGCCTCCCAGAAGATCACCAACTCCTGCATGGGACCTCAATTTTGTGCTGGAAAAACTCACCTTGCATCCTTTTGAACTAGCAGCTACTGTGGATATACAATTTCTATCTTGGAAAACAGCTTTTCTTTTGGCAGTCACTTCAGCAAGTAGGGTTTCAGAACTACAGGCCCTCATGGCAGTGGAGCCTTTTATTATATTTTACCTGGACATGGTGTTCCTCAGGACCAATCCTTCTTTTATGCCTAAGGTGGTATCCAGTGTGGCTCTTAACCAGACCATTCACCTACCAACAGTTTACCCAAATCCACAGAACAAGGGGGAGTGGATTCTGCATTCATTGAATGTACACAGACAACTAAGATTCTACTTACAGGACCAAATCTCTAAGAAAGTCTGAGCAACTACTGGCAGCATTTGCTGCAGGGTCAGAGGGGAAGGCTATATCAAAGCAGACTATTTCTAAGTGGATAAGCCACTGCATTCTTTTCTGCTATTTGCACCATGGTAAACCTGTGCCCAAGGGGATCAGATCACATTCCACCAGGGATGCCTCTACTTCAGCAGCTTTTCTCAGAGGGGTCCCAACCAAAGACATTCTAGAAGCTGCTACTTGGAGCTCTGTTCATACCTTTACAAAGCATTATCATTTACCTCTCTTCTCCAAATCCAGGGCAGGCTTTGCCACTGCAGTCCCACAGGGCCTTATATCTGCTCCTAATGCTATTTAGTTCCATCCTCCCATCCATAGCTTTGGGATTCTACCCAAATGTAATGACTGCAACAGTGAAACATGAAGAACATAGTACAGTTGTGTACACCTACCATAAATGTAGATGTTCGAGTGTATTCACTGTTGCAGTCTGGGTTACCCACCCGCCATCCCCCTTTCTATACCTTTTCTTTCCTTCACTATACTCACCTTTGTGGTGCATATTTTTTAGAAAGATGCCGCACTCCTTTAATGAGCTGTACTTAGCAGGATTATCCTGCTGCCAAATTCCCTGTGCATTTCTTCCATTTCTAGTTTGATGCCTTTGTAGCCATCAGATTACCTCAAGCTTATAAACATATAATTGTGCAGGGTGTCTTGGACATTTCTTTTAATTTCACCAATGTGAACAGATATACATGGTGTACAGTGGCACTGTATAAGTAATACTTAAATTAGTTTGTGATAGACCTATTTTTTCCTCATTAGTTATATTGCAATTTATGGGTATCTGCGGTGGTGCAGCAATTAGATTTGCCACCTCACAGCAAGAGGTTCTCCAGTTTGATTCTCAGTCGGGGTGCCTTCTGTGTGGAGTCTGCATGTCTTCCTTGCAGTGATGTGGGTTTCCTCCAGGGGGTCTAGTTTCCTCCTACATCCCAAAGACATGCTGCAGGTGGATTAGACACTGTAAATTGGCCCTAGGGGTGAGTGTGTGTGCCTTCTGTGGAAGGCTGGGCACCAGGCTGGAAACTTGACACTGTAAAACTCCACTGCCAGTCGTTCTGCAGACCGTTGTTCCACTGTGGCGAACCCTAAAAGGAAAAACTGAAAGGAGAAGAAGAAGATTTATGTTATGCCTACCTTCATCTTCCCTATCCAGTACTCAGTCATCTAATGGTTTTACAGTTCATATGCTTTTGCAACTATTTCTAAACCGAGGATTTTTAAATGTTCCCTATGATATTTGTTTAAATGTTTTGCTAATTCAAAATATTCCCCATAATTTTCAAAATGATAAAGGCAATAATTGTTTAGAAACTGAATTTCATACATTGTGTGATCCAGACATAAGTTTTCACTCTTGTTTGTCTGAGCTAGATAGTCATGGTGAATTAAAATGCTTATTGTAAGCTGAACACTGATATGGTGCCTTTTAAAATGCAATTTATTCAACCTTTCAACCATGATGGTGTGCAGCAATTTTCTATCATGGTTAATTTTGCTACTGAAAATGCTTATCAACAGTTCATTGCCACAAAAAAACGATAAAATGTAATCTGACAAAATCTGAATGGCAGGCTTTGCAAATGTTAAATACTAAAAAAGAGAATATTTTTAAACCAGTTTATAAAGGTAATAAGTTAGTTATGTTACATCATAATCAGTATCTAAGGATGTGTTATGAGCATCTACATGATGCTAATACATATAGTATAGCCTGCATTGAGGATTATAAAAAATCCATTCAGAGTTATGAGGAATTGTTATTGAAAGGAAATAGATTAGGATACTTTACAAAAGATGATATAAACAAGAAATTTAATGCAGATGGATGCGAAATGGCGTCCTTCTACTGCCTCCCCAAGATACATAAAGATTGCTTGAACTCCCCAGGAAGACCCATAGTACCAGCATGTCAATATTTTTTGAATAAATTGGGTGTTTTTTTGCATCATTATTTACTGGATGTGATATTTAAGATACTTTTGATTTTCTGAATAAAGTTAAATACATTCAGTGGAAGGAAAATATGTTCTAGCTGGTAATAGACGTTATGAGTCTATATACCAGCAGTGAGCATAACCATGGGATTGAGGCTTTAAGGTTTGCTCTAGGTGATAGCCCTGTAGCCACATATATTATTGAATTAGTTGAGTTTGAAAAACAATTATTTTGAATGTAATGGCACTTTTTACTATCAAAAACAATAAACTTTTGAGTCTCCTAGCTGCTTCTATGGTTATCTCTATCTAGCTTGTCACTTATTTGTTGGTTCCATTGTTTGTGAAGATGACTTTGTGCTATCAAAAACGAGGCACTGCTATGGGTGCCTCGTTATGTACGCGAATATTATGATGGATGACTTTGAACATGACTATGTGTATAAGACTGGATTCTTTAAAAAAACATGTATACCATTATTATAGATACATTGATGATCTTGTATTCATCTGTCAGGGTGGATATGAATAAACTAGAGAATTCATTAGTGAACTGAACAAAAACAGGTTTGGTTTACAATTTGAAACTTCAGCTTGTGGTTTACAAGTGGTTTTCCTAGCTGTAAGTTTAGCAGGTAATGCCAGGGATGGCATGACTACAAAAGTACATAGAAAATTTGGTGATATAAGTCATTTCTTGCATGGTACAAGTTTCCATCCACCTCATTTGATAAGGTCTCTTCCATCTGGCGAATTTACACGCTCCAAATGGTTCTGTAATAATGACATGATTCTTGAAAGGGAATATGACAAAATAGCAAAGATGTTTATCTGTAGGGGATATAATGAGATGGAAGTAAAAAGTTCCTTATGTAAAGTAAAGAAAGAGGATGTTAGGCAAATTAGATATAGCAACATTGTCGTTAGAAATGAAGAAGAGAGAAAAATATATATGGTAATCATGTATGATCTGTTGAGTGAAAAGGTGGTTGAAACTGTTAAAGAAAATTGGAAATATCTGTTTAGATTTAAAGAGTTTTCTGAGTTATGTAAGGCCCCCACATCAGAGACATATTGGTACATAGTAAATACAAAGCTCCGTTTCAGGATATATATATAAAACACCTATTTCTAAAGGAACATATCCATGTGGAAGATATATTTCATGCAAGTACGTGGTCGAGACTTTTGATCACATTAGTGGTTGCAAATTTGATGCATTGGACCATTTTAGTTACAATACAGAATGTGCAGAGTATGTTTTACGGTGTCCTTGCAGCAAGTTTTATGTGGGGGAAAGCAGAGGGCTTTCAAACTCCGTTTGCAAGAGCATATTAGAGACATTAAAAATCAGAGGTTTGAAAGCCCTCTAGCACAACATTTTTTGGAGTTTCACAGTAATGACCCCATTGGTTTGCAGGGCACTATTCTGCAAAAGATAGAAAAACATGAAGGATTCACTGATGTTAAAAAGAAACTTTTATATAAAGAATCCCTTTTCATTTCAAAGTATAGGACTTTAACTCCTGCTGGAATTAACATGTCTTGTTATTGGAAAGTTTTATTATAGTGATTGCTTAATTAAGTGTTTCATTGTTTGATTATATAATTATGTAGATGTTTAATTGTTGCCTTATAGTATATAAGGTTTGTTTTGTTGAGAAGGTTTTGCTCCATTGAAGGCATTGTGTGCCGAGGCGCTAGAGAGGATATTAAACAATTCTCTGGTCACTGGATTGTCATATTTGCCTTTATTCTTCTTTTTTGGTGTTGTCCCTGATGTTTTGCTAATTCATCTGTATGTACATAAATTTTATGCTTATATCTTCTTAAATATGATGTATTTTTTTCAGTTGTTGACATGATCACTTTGTATATTCTGTAACAATATTGATCGTTATTGCTGTGTACCTGGGAGGTTTTCTCTTCGGGCATCCACTGAAAAAGGACATCTGTCCAGTGGGCTTTCCCTGTTAACAAATGTAAAATAAATAAAAAATAAATAAATAATTTATACCATGCCATCTTCCTAAATGGGGAGGCTTACTTGCCTACTAGCATCTGTTCATCTGAGCACCACTTGAAATACAGCTCTTCAGCTAAATCCAGGAGGAATACATTAGCTAGGAGTTATGTTTTCTAAGAACTAGATACAACTATACCCAGAAGCAACATTTCTGCTAGGGGTCTAGACTACTTTCAGCAAACTAGTAGTGAAGCACCATTAGTTACCTAGAACTTTGCTGGGACTGAGTGTTCAGAGCATACCCAACAGTTTAGAACCCCTGTGGCACGTCTAGATGTAATAATTAGTAAAACTCTGCTTAAAAGGCATTAAATAGTTTGTTGTACTCACATCTCACTCACATATTTGTTTTACTAGCTAACCCCCAAATTCCTAAAACCATGCATACTGCATATGGTGTCCTGCTACCCCAACTAATGCATAAAAGTACATGATGTGGCTCAATATAAAAGTATTTATGTGGGTGGGATCTGTGTCCCTCTGCACCTCTATATAGATGCTCTGCTCCTACCTGTGTAATCTCTAGATGTGCTAAATTTAAGGTTACACCAACTCAGAGAAAAGGTATGATCTATAGCTGCCTTTTCTGTAAGGTGATGCTACCTTGAAAGCAGTACATTTGAATTGACAGGCAGCCCCTAAAAAACAGCCTTTTTTGCAACTGTCATTCTTTGTATATAATGTGATGGCATACCAGTGATAGAAAGTTCATCAGTGGTGTTCTGGTCAGTGTAAGGTGTGGGTTGGTATGTTTTGCATTATGTCTGTGCCATACACTGTCATTTGTATTGCATTTGTGCTTTTGGTCCAGGTCATGACAAAAAAGTCCCTGAAACATTAAAGCTGCCCAGTTAATAAAGGAATGAACAACAGATCAGTAAGTAGATATCCTGTGATATAACTACTTGTATTTTCATGTATCTGTCTGTTTTTCCTTTAATCTCTCACCACGTAACTTTTCTCTTACCACTCCTTTGTACTTCCTCAACCATATCCCGTCTTTATTCCTCGACCTTAGTATTCAGCTCCCTTAGAAAGGATGGATACTGGTAATATGGCCACGTGTGTCACTGGCCTGGAAGAGGCCTGCTATTGTGTGCATGTGTGTGTCTGTCTATCTGTGTATCTGTGTATGTGCTTGTTTGTGCATGTGAATTTAGAAGATTTGTGAGGTCACAGGTGGAAGAGTTGGAGATTATCCAAGGTTAGTGTCACACAACAACTAAAACCATCATGAAACTGAACAGTTACATTTAGTGGTTCTTATCCAGTTTGCCAACTTGACAGCCTGTCTCAAAGATCTGGCTAGGGTCCATTGCCCTAACCAATTGAAGTGGGTTTAGTTGACTGGCAAAACATTTATTTTTGTGATGAAAGTAGTTTCTTCTGTATACTGAGTCCTGGTAACACCCAACTTTAAATAGATGTTATTGTTTACACTGATGCATTTAGGTGGAGGGTTCTTACAATCACAAACAGAATGGAGTAAGAAAGATCATGTCTTATAATTCAGGAGAAATGTTATCAAAGTTGTCAAATGTGAATGGCTGGCTTTAAGGTGGGCTTTGGAAATAATATGTTGCTTCATTCTTGGCTGAACATTCAGACTCCTCACCACCCATCCTCTTTTAAAATGGATCAGTCAGTGAGTCAATATGGACTAAGAATCTATCCAGTGTCTCTTGTCTCAACAGCCATTTTCATATACTACTGCCCACAGGCCTGGATTGCATATTCTCATTGTGCTAGCATAGACTGTCACTCAGTCCCTGGGATCTGAGCTAGAGAGGGCAGTATTGGCACAGGGTGCTGAGTCACTGAAAAACTCACTATGACCTATGCTAAAATGGTTCATTGGATTATGTAGTATGAAGACAAAAGCAGAACAACTAACACTGTGGATTCTTTAAGGCTGGTAAAAGCTGGAGTACTTTTAACACACTTGAGTTTACCAGAGAAGTTCAAGAGAAGTGGTTGAAGGTTTCTAAAATTGTTCACACGGTCAGGAGGGAAAAATGGAAAGACCTGCACTTACAGGGAAAGAATATTTATTGTCTCTTTGTTCGTAATACCTATAATGGAGGAAGGACTTTTTGTGTGGTGGAAACAGTTCCTCTCTTAAGAATTGGAAATGCGGCATCTGTAAGACAGAAAAGGTGTGAATGTTTTGCTTATCTAAAGAGGCTGAAGATAGATGGGAATCCAGCAGTAAGTGGAAGAAAAGGCACTGCTATGTACAGTTGCTTTAGAAGTGCTGTTTTGTTTTTGTTTTCTAAAACTGTACATAGTAGTGCCTTTTCCTGTGCAGTTTTGTTTTTGTGTTCCCATTACTGGGTAAAAATATGTCTTGCATTTTACATTGATTCAGGGAGATTGCAAAAATAATAAAGACTTCTTTTATGTTATAAAGTCTTATATCAAGTTCAATGTTGGTTGTTTTGTGAAGGCTTCCTGAGTATCTTGAGCTAATGCCCCAAGAGATGGTGCTACCCATAAAACATTATTTTTTTGTTTTTGATTTCTTTTTATCTGAAATGGAATCATGCATTTATCTTTCCATTGTTTTTAATAATAAATAAAGGCAAAGAACAAAAGTGGAGCAGCTTGCTTGATTCCTCATCAGAAAAGCTGACGGCTTATATGTTTATTTATTTTTTATTTTACATTTGTTGACCGGGATAGTCCGACTGGATACATGTTCATTTTCAGCAGAGGCCTGGGGAGAAATGCTCCAAACATACAGACAAAAACATACATATATGCTAAGGGTTTTACAAAGTAAGAAAGGTTAGGCATTCAAGAGGAATGTACAATTTTAACAGGGGAGAAAAGCTCCAATTGTGCAGATAAAAACATACATCCCAAGCAACACATAAATAACAAACAAATATTACAAGTAAGTATGGTGTGTCCCTCTAGAGGGATCCACAATTTTAACAGTTTGTAGTAGAATATAAAAATATTAAACAGGTGGATTACAGCAACGATTTTTTTCAAAGAACTGTACAGAACAAGATTGCCATTGCAAGCATTTGTGAACAAGAAGCTAGTACATTGCTGTTGAGTTAGGGAGTTGTTATGGGGAGTAATCGGGGTTGGTACATGGACAGAGCCAGTGCCTTTTATAATACTGTTTGAGGCCTTATTTAAAGAGGCTTAAAGATGGTTCCAGGGTAATGTCCGCTGGAAGTAAGTTCCAAGCTTTCCAAATGGAGTTGGCAAACAGGAAGTCACCAACTGAGTTATTAATTTTCAGTGTTTGGGCTAACAGCTTGTTGGATGAGTGTAATGATCTGGAGTTACTGTATGGTTTTATGATAGTTTTAAGTGCGGGGTTGTTTTCAGGTTGGTTGAGAATATTATGTGCTACTATTAGCTGATTGAACTGAATTAAGCTTGGCAGTTCTAGCCACCCTAGGAGATTGAGCTTGTGGCAGTGATCTGTCTTATATGTTGATCCAGTGGCAAATCTGGCAATATGGTGGTAACAGTGAGAGAGTTTGGTGAGCTCTGATTTGTTTAGGTTGCAGAGTATAGGGGAAGCATATAGAAGGGTGGAGAGAAGATGAGAGCGGGTGATTGCAATTCTAGGTATTGGGGTTAGGAAAGGTGTATTTCTATATAGTAAGCCGAGTTTTTTGTTGATGGTTTTGATAGTCTTGTTGATGTGCAGGTCAAATTTGATATTATTATCTACTATTACCCCTAACAGCTTAGTTTGGATATCTGGCAAACTAGAGGTACCATTGTTTGATGTTATAGTAAAGGAAATTGGGGAGGACCTACAAGTGGGGGTAAAGATTGACAGTTTGGACTTACTGGGATTCAACAGAAGACTGTTATTAGAGAGCTACTTTTCAACCGTGTTGAATGTGTCCTGTGTTAAGGTGTGCAGGGCTGTTGGGGAGGAGGCTGAGCAGATCACAGTGGAGTCATCTGCATATTGGATGTAGGTTGCATCTGGGATGTCAGTGTGTAGATTATTGATAAAGACAGAAAAGAGTAGAAGACCTAAAATAGAGTCCTGAGGAACTCCAAGAGTGAGAGGTAACAGAGTAGATAGTTTGCCTTGCCATAGTACTGCTTGTTGTCTACCATTCAGATAGGATTGGAACCACTGTATAGTATGGTTGTCCAGGGAAATAGATTTCAGAGAGTGAATGAGTAATTAGTGATTGATCATATCAAAGGCCTTTGAGAGGTCTAGGAAGAGGGCTGATGACAGCAAGTTATTATTTCTGTTTAGATATATGGCATTGGTGAAAAAAAGGACAGCGGAGGTGGTGCTATGATGTGGCCTAAAGCCATGCTGAGAGACAGCCAGTATTTGGTTCTGAATGAGATGGTACATAATTTGTTTGTGGACTCACTTTTCCATTAATTTTGGCCAGTGGTGAAAGAATGGCGATGGGTCTATAATAGGATAATTCTGTGGAACTTCCACCTTTATGGAGTGGGATAACATGGGATATTTTCCAGATGGGGGAATAGAACCAACAGTTAGAGACCTGTTGATCAGGATAGATATGGGAAATGCTATGGCATCAGCAGCTATGTTTAAGAACTGTGCTGGGAGAAGGTCAGCAGATAGGGTGGTGGGCTTCAATTTTTTGATTAGTGATCAAATTAGAGTGGTAGAGACAGGTTGGAAGTTGAAGGGAGGACGAGTAGTGGGTGTGTTAGTGGAGGAGCTAGTCAAGGGTGTATTAGTGGTGGAGTTATAGTGTATGGGATTGAGTTGGTTAGCAAGAGATTGGATTGTTTCAGTGAAGAAATTATTAAAGGCACTAGCGATGTTCTCAGGTGGTTTTTGAGTGCAGTTTGTTGGGGTTGGAGTGGTAGATTGTCCTGGATGAAGAAGCTGGTTTATACCTGCCCAGAACTTTTTGGGATTGTTTTGGTGCTTCTGCTGCAGGTTTTGGTAGTAGCTTTTTTGGTCTTGCTAAATGGATTTTTTTGTGTCATTCCTAAGTTGACGGTATTTTAGTTGGTCGAGAGGGGCTTTAGTTGCTCGCCAGATGGCCCAGGCCTTATTTCTAAGTTTGATTTTTAGTTTGGTTTCCTTAGTGAGCCATGGTGCTGTATTTGTTTTAGTCTTTATATTACAAGATGGGGCATGGGAGTCTAGGATGTTTAGGAATTTAGTATTAAAATATGCCCTCGCCTCTTCCAGTGGTATATGTTTTAGGATTGACCAATTGACTGAGTTAAGTTCATTTTGGAAATTTACAGGATTAAAGTTTTTGATATTTTTGACTGTTCTATAGGTGGGCTGATGGGAGTTCTCACCCTTATCCTTAATAATGTAAGTTAGAGAGTGATCACTTAGGTCATCGGGGAGGGTTCCAGATTTATACAACTGGTGATGACTATTGATAAGAATCCAATCAAGAATAGTTTCTGTATTGTTAGGTTTGCTGATCCTAGTAGGAGTGGTTATTATTTGACTGAACCTGAAGAGATTTATATGGGTGATAGGGGATTCAGTTGCACAGGTGGACCAGTCAATGTTGAAGTCACCAAGCACAATGGTTTCTTGGGGGTGGTTAGTGGATAACCATTGGAGGATATCTTCTAGGGTGCTTATATTGTTCCCTGGGGGAATGTAGATAAAGACAATATTTATGCATTTGTTGTGGTTAATTCGAAGTTTAGCTGTAAGGATTTCAGCATTATTAAATGGGGGGTGGCTGTATGGAATCCCTATTAACACTTAGTGTGTTTTTGTAGAGAACTGCTATTCCCCCTCCATGTTAGTAGTGCGGTCTAATCAGTGAATATTATACCCTGATGGTAATATCTCATCATCAGCAGTAGTAGGTTTTAGCCAGGTTTCTGAGAGACACATTATATCTGGGGAATGGACTGCTAATAGGGTGTGTAGGTTATGTATTTTGTTGTTTATGCTTCTAATGTTTAGGAGAAGTAATGTTGCTCAGTCATTGCAAGTGCCTTTCTACGTTACTAGGGGTTTACCTTTTTCCCCTTCATCCTCTCTTTTTGCTATTCATCAGTTGATTACCAGAGCAAGCCAACATTAGGTACAAACAGATATTTTTAACCGTCTTAGAAATTTCACAGGAAAGCATTACGAGTGTTTTAATAATGTAAAACCTACCATATTATGTAAGATTCTTTCTTTGAATGTAAATGGGTTAAATAATCCCATGAAGAGAGGGAATGTTAACAAGTATCTTTTTTGCATAAAGTAGACATTGTTTTTCTTCAGGAGACATGCCTACTATCACAGGATTTTAACAGATTTTTCTTAAAAAAACTATGTAGTATTGGTTAGTTCACAATTCAAACAAAAAAAGAGGTGTTTTAATTCTAGGGAGGAAAAGCTTACTATTACCAGAAATCATAGATTCTTACACAGATAAGGATGGTATGTTACAGTTAGTGGTAATTAAGCTTGGGAAAAAGTTCTGTAGTCTGATTAACTTATATTGGTTTCCTGGAATTGGCACAAAAACTGTAAAGAAACATCTAGACACAATAACGTTGTACTCTCAAGGAGAAATAATTTTAGCAGGTGATTTAAATTCTGTTTTATCTCCTGCTGATGCCACAAATGCCAAACCTTTTAAAATTTCTCCTATAGCAAGACATTCAAACAACTACATTAATTCAAGGAATTTAAAAGATACATGTGATATAAAATTGCCTTCTTCCCTAAAATGTTCTCAGTATTCGTACAGGTTTGGTACACAGACTAACATTGATAAAGTATTAGTAATCAGCTCATTGCTATCTAAAATAGGGATGTATTGATTGCATCCTGTCCTTTATCAGATCACAATGCTGTTGCCTTCAAATTAACTTTTCATACTGATGTCCTAATCTTTTGTCAGAGAATCCCTGCTTGCATTACAAAAATAAAAGGCTTTTAAGAATGGATCCTAACTGAAATAAAGCAGTTAATTGAAATAAATAATAATGACAAGGTGTCAGATGTGATTTTGTGGGATACCTTAAAAGTGGTTATATATGGAAAAGTTAAAAGGTGGTACTTGTCTAAAAGAAAAGCGTGGGACAAGAGGTCAACTGATATAAAGAATGAAACAGATAATCGAAAATGTAACCTAACACCTAATGATAAAATAGCATTAGATAATATAAATTAAATAAGGACTACCAAGATGTTTTACAACACATTTCCATTAATTTGGAGAAAATTAAGCTCTACTCATATTCAGTCAACTCCAAAAGTGACCATAAAATTGCAATTAGATGAAAATACCTAAATGAGAAAAGTCATATAAAATAAATCATATATAAACAGAACAAGAGACGAATGATTATCATATATGAAAAATGTATTGCAATGTTTCAAGAAGCACTATGAAAATATAAATAGGTCCAACACAATTATAAATGACAGAATCGTAAATGGTTTCCTAAAGGAGAATGTGCAAAAGAAATTATCTCATTACAATATTACCAAAATTGATAAAGCCTTCACTTTTAAAGAAATAAAGGCTCAAATAAGCACTCTAAAAACTAATAAAGCACCATGGCTGGATGGGCTAATACATGAATTATATAAAATCTTACCAGATAATATACTAAAAAGTCTGTTAAATACATTTCAAGAGGTTAAAAACACATCCAGTGTTTCACATTCGTGGAAATATTCTCTTGTCTCTCCTATTTTAAAAGCCTGACAAGTAAGCCACCTCTTTCTCATCCTAAAGACCTATTTCTTTGTTAAATTTAGACTGTATTATTCTTATGGCTATTATAGCTAACAGATTAAATACTATTCTTTTTGAATTAATAGATAATGACCAAACAGGGTTCATAAAAAATAGAACAGTTCAAGATAATATAGTAAGACTCTTTTCACTAACAGATATAGCAAACAAAAGGAAAAATAAATTGTCCATAATAAGTTTTGACATAGATAAAGCTTTTGATTTTCTTGGCTGGACCTACTTATTTAAAGTATTACAAGGGTATAACTTTTCCTCAGAATTTATAGAGTTAATCAGATAATTTTATAATAATTCTACCTTCTTTGTTTAGATTGGTTCTTTCCTATCCAGCCCTTTTAAAGTATTGAAAGGCACTAAGCAAGATTGCCCTTTGTCCCCTCTAATTTTTGCTCTTGCCATACAGCCATTCACAAATTATATTAGAAATGATATAAACATTACAGGATATAAACTTACTAATGATTTACCTCCCGATATCCAGCTTTTCACTGATGATCTTCTACTAACGTGGTGATATTGAAACTTCATTGGACCATTTAGTTAGTGCTGTAGATATATTTGAAAGCATATCAGGCTTGTCATAACAAAACTCAAACATTTTTAATAAACAAGAAGTTACCTCTAATTTAAGAACTTATCAAAACTTCAATTGGGGTAATTCACATAGTAAATATATAGGTATCTTCATTGAATCTAATCTTAAGAAGCCAATTTTAGCTAATTATCAACATCTAATTAAATTGATTATAAACATAGCAAACAACTGGAATAAATTGTTTTTCTCATTTCAGGACAGGTTACTTTAATTAGAAAGATATTAATACTACCTAAAATTATATTCATTAGTCATTCATCAATTATCCCCCCCACACACAAAAATGTCCTACTCAAGTTTGTTTGGTACCCTAAAAAGCTTAGAATATCCTTATAATGGCACATGCCAAGTTGGGATGAAGGTGGTATTAGATTTCCTAACACTGAATTATATATAAATGCAGTTATTATTAATACAATATTTTTATGGATTAATAATTCATATACATCCCATTGGAAATCAATGCATGAAACTATATTATTAAATAATAATAAAACACTATTTGAATGTCTTATTTATATAGATAGGAATATCTTTCTATGGCTAATTAAAGTATTTATACAAAATAACAAGCAAAAACTGGCATCTTTCTTTCTCTTTATTACATTTTAAAAGATTTATGTATTCCAATCACCTAATCAAAAACTTATTAATTTCCATATTTCCAACTGCTTTTACTAGTGACTATTTAATTTCCTTTGATGTTAATAAAATGTTAGACTTTAAAAAAGGTAATTTGTTATTTTGGACTGTTTTTATCAACAAATAAAATTCATACAGCTGATTATTTAATAGGTAGGTATAGTTTACAAAATTATAATTGACTTGATATCCATTTCTTTTAAAATAGAACTATATTCTCATTAGAAATGCTTGATAAAAATATACCTAAAATTCTAGATTATCCCCATTATTAATAATGGTTCTATAAAGAGCACCTCATTTATATCCATGATATAGAAAACTATTAGAACTGATTTTAGCTTTACAAATGTCTCTTACTGGAATTATTTAACTAAAATAAATAAAGAAGAATTTATGATAAACAACAAAAAGCTTTGTTTGAAACCAGCAGGAAGAACAACAGTTTTTCCTTATCAGTGAAGTTTTACTTGGAAGTTCTTACATAGAGGTTTCTTAACTCTACAAAGAATTGCAAAAACATATAAAAGGGATGACATGAAGTGTTGGAGATGTAAATCATTAGATGCTGATTGGTTTTATATGATTGTCAATTGTAGAATTTCTCCTATTTGGAATGACTTTAGATGTTTCTGTGAAGATTTTTGGAATGACAACTGTATAATTTCTGATTCTCTCATATTATTTAATGTACCTGTTCCGGAAGTCATACCCATGTCAAGTGAATATATTATGGTCAATACTAAGTTTAGCTAAGGAAGTTGTTACAAAGAACTGGAACTCTGAATCTACTCTTATTTAATACTGAATTCATTCATTTAGCCAAATTAGTATGTAATAATGAAATCTCCACCATAAAGCTGAGAACAAAAACTTTGACACATAAGCTAATTGCTTGGGAGAAACTACAACTTTTGTTAGAGAAATATTAAATGATTTCCTCTTCTATGTATATATTGTTATGGACATTGTATATAGTTTACCATAGTTGTTTCTGTAAATATTGTGTTTGATCATTGATGTTATAAAAAAAAAATAATATTTTTGAGAACATTAGGCACAATGAGATGTTTGTTGAGTATTCAGGCATTATTCTGCATTTGGCGGGTTGCCTGATGTTTGGATTGTTTGGAGGTGGTTCTGAAAAGTTTTTTAGTTAATTTTGCCACTATTACACCATTTCCTGGTTGTTGTTATTATCTTGCAGTTGACTGACTTTAGTGAACAATTATTGTATGTGCTTAGTTCTTCAGTAGAGAGCACCTTCTAAAATAAGTTGCAAGGCCGTCAATGACACGGGAAGTTGCAGTCACATCAGCAGTGTTGCAGTAATTCTTAATATCTCATGGTGTAGCTTATACCTGCAAACATTTTCACCTGTTTAACTTGACATCTGCAATTTTATAACAAGCACAATAGGAGCCAACTGAGTGACTGGTAATATGACAAGGAGTTTATTTCATTTGGACATTATTTATAATTGAGGTCAGTTCTACATAAAATATATGCAGACATCACAGTAATTCATTTCAGCATCTAATTAATTCATTAAAACTATTAATTTGGCAACTGATCTGGTCCATCGCAGACCCTTTTCCTTTTCATTCATTGCCCAGACTAAAAGTACAAGGGTAAATGCAGCATGTTGACAGTTTAAAATAGCCATAAAGCAAGCACTATTTTTGGTTGTGTGAGGAACTCTAGGTACATTCAGTAAGCACACAAAAATCGACAAAAGGAGGCTTGACATGCTGCTGTTACATTGGAGTACAACTTCTTGTGGACATTGATGCCTCGGGTGATTCAGACTTAGAATGTTTAAATTATGCATTTTTCAGTCTTTAGAATTTCCACTTTTGTCCCCAGTCTCTTCATTTGTACATACAATTAATTTTGCAATACTTACATTATACTGCAGTATATTAAACTGTCAGATGTATGGGCAGCAGCCCATATAATCTGCAGCAACAAAATTTTGCAAACCTGGCAACATTATTTAGTAACTTGCCTTGATTCTGGATGCCAATTTAAGCAAATAAATATTCACAAATCTTATGTTTTCTTCAAAATCTGAACAAGAAGTCATAGAAATGTCTGGAAACCTACTCTTTTTTCCATCCACCAGTTTGGATTCTTTTGGCTGTACAATTATCAGGCTTAATGCCATATACCAATATGGAAATTAACTAGCAATTGGGAATAAATAAATACCAAATTTCAGAGAATGAAAATCCACATCAAAGCAGTTCCTTGCATCTGGAGTTTGAACTGAATGACTTGTTCCTCATTAAATGCATGCATGCAATTTGCTTTCTTACATACTACAAAGCTGACATAAACATTTATTATGCATTTCAAGGTGTGTCCATTTGATTAATTTAGAGTCAGCAGGTTTGTCAAAACCACAGACATACTTTTAGCAACATATTCAAAATATACTCTGAAGAAAAAGCTCATATTGCATTTTTGTAACACTAAAAATTCATAGATTACTTAGACTTACCTGGAGTATTATATGGCCATTAAGAAGCTATATGTTTTTCCTTAGTGAATGCCTATGACTGTCTCATCATTGTTTATATGGTTAGCTGTTTAACTGCAGACTTGGGAAACTAGATTTGTCTAAGAACGTCCAGCCCCTTCCCCGGATGCAGTAGCCACACCAAAATTGCCTTAACCTTCAACTTTATTGGAATAATAATAATCAACATCAATAATTAACCACAATGTTGGTAATAACAATGAGCATAACCGTAAATCAGTAAACAAGAAATGCTATGCAGAGCTACCAAAGCTCACCAGCAATGTTAAAACGTTACAACATAGTGTGTACCACAAATCACTTACTCACAGCCACCAGTAAACAGTGCACCTGATGTTCACTGAAATTCTATAGAGCAGCATACCCCACACTACTCACTCACAGATATTTCAACCCCCCCCCCCAACACTGAATCAACTTCCAAGGGCAACTTCCTAGCCTGCATGTCTTCAAGTTAAATAGGAATGGGTGAGAGGGATTTAGCAAAAGCCTGCACCAAAAAACTTGCCACCCTCTCACCTCAACTTTAAATATAGCCTGTTAAACCCCACTCACCACCCTACCTCTCATCCTGTACCAGCAATCAATCACATGTAATCATACCTGTCATTCCACCCCACCCCACCTCATCCATCTTGCTCAATACAGCCAGTTTA
>NC_056735.1:709927789-709967789 GCF_019279795.1 Protopterus annectens
AAATCAATTCATGGCAGCTCTATGAGTAGGCTCCATAGAGTTCTCGTATCATATTATGGAAGTAGATTGCCTGGCCTTTCTGTCGCACACATGTACTACTGCTGCAGCTTAACTTTGTGCTCTTGGTCTGGTTATATATGTGTGCAGTAGCGTAATGTCACAAAAACAGTCTGTACTGCAATAAATGGAGTAAAGAAGCAGTAGTACAATTCAGACTCAAGAATCCAATGCCAAAAGACAAAAAACTTTTATTGAAAAGTTTTTGGGTCACAAACACCCTTCCTCAGTGCTACTTGTAGCACTGAGGAAGGGTGTTTGTGACCTGAAAGCTTTGCAATAAACATTGTTTTTTTGTCTTTTGGCATTGGACTTGTGTGCATAGTGTAGCCAGGGAGGAGCAAGAGGAGCAACTGCCCTGGACAGGCACAAAGTCAAACTTGAGTGTTGTAACACTCTGTGCACTAAACTGTAGCAAATACATTTGTAGCAAGCAGTTTGCTACAGTTTAAAAGAAGATTTTCTTTTTTCTTTTTTTTTATTTTATTTTATTTAAGTTTGATGACCAGGGAAGTCCAGTGGGCCAAGAAGAGCCCGTTTTCAGTGGAGGCCCTGGGAGAAAAGCTCCACAGTAATTGCAAGTTACAGTTCATATATTGCAAAAGGACATAGTTCATACAGCTAATTAAACACTTACAGGTAAGCTCCATGATATATTTGTTTTGCTCCTCATTTGAAGAGCTGAGTGGGTAGGGTGCTGGTTCATGGTATTTTCACTAATTGCTGGTTGAGTCAGCTATGCTTCTTTATATGTCTATATACATGCACATACATACATACATATGTTTGTGTGCATATTTATCAAATATGTGTATGTATGCATATATCAGGACAAAACACCACACTTACAACAGAACTTCAGTTATAAAACTTTGTAAGATAGTAGCAAAAAGAAAAGAGATTTTCTCCTTGTTGTAATATTTGTAAACAGCTTTATCCTTCATGGAACAGATATCTAACCATTATGGTAATCAGTGCTTATACCTGCTCCTTGCCCCATCTCCCCAGTGTCCCTTTGGCTACTTAATTTACTGGTATGTTTGAAACCTGTTAAGCCACAAAATGACTTATGAGCATCATATGCAGTTGTGAATCCTTAGGAAGTGTCGCTTCTTTCCATAATAGGTACCTTGGCCAGTGATGAATGTACTCTAATGTCCAAGTGAAGATGGATTTATGTTTCTCGAGCTCTGTACCAGGACATTCTGCCAGCATCTTTCCTTAAACTTTTGAATATGCTGTAGCATTTCACCAGTAACTACATGAAAAGAAGGAGTTCTACAACATTATATCCATCACACTGCCTCAGATGAGTTAAGTGGACCATCCAACACAACGTCATCTCTTAAAAGAATCATTCCTCCAGTATCTGAGATGTTTGCCAAATCCAGATCAGTGATGGCATGATTAGGTCATAGAAACTCTGTCAGCAGGCAGCTTAATGCGGCACTATGGCAGATTATGGAGGTATTCTTAGAAGATGGAAGATAACTTGTTTGTGTACAAATCTATTCATGCACCATTTTAACTGAAAGAAAGCTAAACAAGCTCTAAAACGGGATAGTATATGAAGTAAATAATGATAGTGTTGCATGAATAATAAACTCTTAATGACAGATGGAAGGAGAAGAAACTGATGTGAAATAGAAAATGCAGTATTTCAGTGGAGCTTAGTTACTTAAATACAAAATATGGCGAACTAGGAGCACATTGTGTCCTCTTTTGCTGTCCTGACTGTGTAGTGTGGTATAAAAAGTCCTGGTTTGTGGCACTGACTTCTGTTAAAGGATAAGCAGATTAAAATTGACAGTAGGGCATGTCAGGAAGCCGGTCGTCAAGCTGCTGTTGTTTAATATGGCAGTCAGCATGTGCTACAAGGGAGGCCACATAAATAAGTGACTGTTGACTGCATATTCATTTGATACAGATCTGTATCTATGAAGTCAGTGAAACTAGTGCTGTCAAGTACTGTGTGTGTGTCTCCCTCTGATAGAGGGAGAAAAGAAAGGATGCCAGGAATTCAGTTTTTATTACAGACTGAGTTTGTATGCATGTATGTGTCGACTATGTCATCCAAATGAGTAAACTATGTACTATTACCTTTTCTGACATCCAAAAAATATTATGGTGTTCTCTTTTTAGCATATACTGCAATTCTCAGATGCTATGAAAGGGGCAGCTTGTAGAATGTTACTTTATTTTGAGAAGACAATTTTGTCTCATCTGGTTAAAACAGTATCCCGTATAATATGAAAGCTATTGCTACACACAGAACTGAAAGAATGTCCACCAGACATCATGTGCATGCTACTGCCTGATAACACAGATAATGCTTAGTGATAGATTCGCAGTAATGGGTTACAAGACATTTCTCTGCATGGGATACATGGCTGAGATGCAATTCTGCTGACAGACCCTCAGCCACAGCAAATTCCCTATGGACACAGAGAGGTTCACAGCCCCATGCTTACAGCTGGAGTACTGAAGTGTGTGTGTGGGGGAAAACAATGTCAGTGGACCTTCAGGACCCTGAGGATTGCAGACAATATCATAGACACCCATGATGGTCATGATGTTCTTCCAGTTTCACTGTTGCAGTCATCACATTTGGGTTGTCTGCCTGCAGGTAGCCCTCAGCCAGCCTGAATACCAGAGTCTTGGGATTTCTGCGTCGGATGCTGTCACTTCTTCCATGATGTCAGGTCGTCAGGGGTATACAACATGCAGCCAATGCCATTACATTAGTCTTTCTTGCCGTGCAGTGCTGGAAGCAGAAGCAGTTCGCAAGTGCCGGTCGGCCGACTCCTGAAATTTTCGTTTTCGAGTTTCAGACCTGAAGTCTTCAAAAAGATAAGTACCCCATTGGGGATCCTTTTTTCTTGCTCCAACCGATGTCAGAAAAATTTATAATTGTCTTGCCTGTGGAAAGCAAATACCTCTTAGAGATTTTCATTCTTACTGCATCACCTGTTTAGGCCCAGACCACAACATCCCTCGCTGTCGGTTTTATGCATTGTTCAACGCCCAAACTATTAGTTGTCGGGCTATTTTTGTAGCTAAATACTTTTGTTCTCGATCTCCATACTCCAAAATGGCTTCGTTAAGCCATCTGACTACCGATCTTCCGAAAAAATGTAAGGATAAAGACAGAGATAGACCGCATAGGTCCAAAACTGCCGATGACATTTCTGTTAAGCTAGTTGCCAGTCTGCCGGTACTCGGTGAGGTGCCTTCGCAACCCCTGATACCCGCTTCTACAGATTCGCAGGCCTCTACTGAGACCCATTCGGAGTCTGGTATGCTGCGAGATGTTTCTTCGACTATGGAACCTGCAAATGTCTCTACCTTAGATGGGTCTGGAGCCGCTATGCAGGCACGGCTTCTGAGGGTGTATTCAGGCCTACCGATTTTCATATTAAACCGACTACTTCATTTCAAGCTAAAAATATCAAATTCCTCAGGCCTAAGGCTCGCACTACGCCTAGAAAACCAACGTCCAAAGCGCATTCTCAGGCCCACATGCCTCAAAAACAAATGATTAAAATGGCTGAAGACCTTATTACCTTAATTAGGGGAAGCCAGCCTTCTCCCTCTAAGAGACCTAAAACTGATTTTCCTTCTGATCCTTCTGATCAGGATATTGATATCTCTATTCCTTCTGACTACCAGGACTTACCCTTATCTACTTATGAGGATTCTGATGCAGAGGATTTCATTCCCTTTGCTTCCCCCTCCAGAAGATTTTTCTTTTGGTGAAACCTTGCATACATTTAGGGAGCATTTCCACTGGGAAAGCCAGGACTATCCTCAGTCTAAAAAGAGACTTAGGGAATTTTTAAACCTGCCTCAGCACAGGCTTCTAACTATCCCTCCTGTTCTGGAGGTTGTAGATGATGTTTTCTTGGAATCCAGCCTTACCCCACAAACTTTGCCTCCAGCTCCCAGGAAACCTGACAGGTACTATAGAGTACCTGACTCTCACAAATTCCTCTTCAAGAATGCTACTGTGGCTCCAGAGACCATTTTCCAAGGACCAAAAAGCATTAAGGCTACTACTGCCAAAAATCCTACCCCTTCTGCCAGGGATTCTAGGGCTTTAGACAGATGGGGTAAGAAGGTATACACCTCTGTTACTCTGACCATTAGGGCTTTAAATTGCAAGTTTCATATGTTAAAGTATCAGCAGCATGTTATGGGACTAATTAAACAGAAAATTAGGTTGATTCCTGACTGTGCAGAACACAAAGATTTCAAGAGTTAATGCATTCTGCTGACCAAGTTGGTAAGTGTGGTTTTGATGCTTTAGAAGCAGCTTGCAGGGCTCCTATCACTGGGTCTGTACTTAGAAGGCATGCTTGGCTTAAGGAACAAAACTTGCCAGATCATGTTAAAGCTAAATTACTGGATGCTCCCTTAAACCAAGAGCGCCTTTTTGGCAAAAAAGCAGAAGTCCTCAAAAGGATGTAGGAAAAAGCTAAATCTATGCAAACTGTTAAATATTTCTTACAAGTACAGCCACCTAGATTCAGTAGGCATTGGTCTTCAAAGAACTGGTCTTTTCCAGTCCCTTCCAGGCATTCTCACTCCAAACTCAGGAGAAGCAGACCACCAAGACTTCAGTCTCAGGCTATGCACAGATCTAAGCATTTGGGGGCTCCCACTTCCAAAGCAAGGAGTAGTAAGCCACCCCCCTATGGAAAAATTGCACAATGACTTATCCTTAACTCTTCCAAGCCTTGCTCAACCACTTGCACCTTTAGGAGAAAAGCTCGCCCTGCATGCAAAAAACTGGGAATTAATTACCCAAGACAAATGGGTTTTAAACATAATTTCCCTAGGATACAGATTCCACTTCCACTCATTCCCACCCCCAAGTGGATGGCCAGACCTCCCCCCAAACCATTGGGCAGAGGCCCAAAAAGAAGTTCTCTCTCTCTCCTCAGCATCAAGGCTATTCAACCTGCCCCAGCAGAACAAAGGGGACAAGGTTTCTATTCAAGACTGTTCCTGGTTTCCAGAAAAGAAAACTCCTGGCATCCAATCCTGAACCTGTCTGTTCTAAACACCTTGCTGGTGGTTCCAAATTTCAAAATGCTAACTCTTCCAACAGCTTCTTCCTATGCTAGCCAAGGATGCCTGGCTGGCAACCCTAGACTTAAAAGAAGCTTACCTGCACATCCCAATAAGGGAATCTTGCAGGAAGTATCTATGCTTCAGGGCAGGCTCCATGCACTATCAGTTCTCTGCACTTCCCTTTGGCTTATCTACTGCACCAAGGGTATTTACAAAGTGCCTAGCTCAAGCCAGTGCATTTTGCAGGCAGAGAAATATTCAGATTTACCCTTATTTGGATGATTGCCTGATTCAGGCAGAGAGTCAGGACTTGCTATTACAGCACCTGGCATTTGTAAAGAGACTTCTAACTTCACTGGGGTACACCATCAACGAGAAGAAATCACACCTATTACCCTGCCAACAGATTGTATTCCTGGGAGCAAGCTTGAACACAACTTCCCAGATGGTATTCCTCACTCCAGAGAAACAAGTTTATTTGACAACCTACTTTAACTTACTGGCCGCAAAATCCCAGCTATCTGCAAGGAAAATCCTGCAAGTTCTGGGGTTCATGTCGTCTTGAATTCTGTTAATTCCATATGCAAGACTGCATATGAGGAAACTTCAATGGTATCTAAAAGTCTATGTTGTCAACATTCTCAGGACCTGGAAACAATGATTCCTATCATTCCTTGTCTAAGGGCAGAGTTCCTTTGGTGGGGAGAGGCCTGCAACCACAACAAGGGACTCCCTTTCTCTCTACCCCCTGCCGCCCAATCCCTAACAACAGATGCATCAGACTATGCATGAGAGGCTCACATGGCAGGGCAGTGTATTCAGGGTAAATGGAACCCAATAGAGATGCACCTGCATATTAATCAAAAAGAAATGTTAGCAGTACAGAATGCTCTGACAGCCTTCAAAGACCTTATTCTTCCTTCCAGGACAACTATTGGTAAAGACAGACAACACCACAGTTATGTTGTACATAAACAAGCAGGGGGGAACCCATTCCTACCCACTCTGCAGACTCTGTGGAACACAGCCTTGAGCAACCAAGTGAACCTACAAGCTCAATTCCTGCCAGGCAAACCAAATTCACTGGCAGACGACTTAAGCAGAAATCTCATGGACCCACACGAATGGAAACTGGAACCCAAAATATTCAAGCTCTTGAGGAACAAATGGGGGACACCAGCGATAGACCTGTTTGCCTCCCCTCGGAACTATCAATTGAACAAATACTGCACCAGAACTCCCTACAGTCAAGCTTGGAAAGTGGATGCCCTATCCTTTACCTGGGAAGGCCTCTCAGTTTATGCCTTTCCCCCTCTGCCTCTCCTCTCAAAGGTTCTACTAAAGATCAAACAGGCAAGCCAAGGACAACACTGATTGCACCAGACTGGTCATACCAGCACTGGTACCCCCTTTTGTGCAGTCTGACAGTGCTACAACCATGGCACCTGCCTCAGACCCCTTCCCCGCTGTCCCAGCAGGTGGGCCAGATTCTCCACCCTCAGCTTCAAACCCTGAGCCTTGCAGCCTGGCTAATCCCCTGAGCTGTCCTCTAACAACCTTCAGTAAGCAGGTGCTGGATGTCATTCCTGAGGCAAGGAGGCCTAGTACTAGGAAATCCTATTCAGAAAAGTGGAAAAGATACTTTTCCTGGAGCCAGTCTCAGGGGATTGGCACAACGGTGCCCAGCTTACCTCATATTCTAGATTATTTAACAGAAATGCTCCACAACGGCCTATCTTTCTCTTCAATTTAGATTCATGCCTCAGCCATATCAGCACATTATAATACTGAGCCACCCCTCTTCTCTCATCCTCTGGTAAAACAATTCCTTAGAGGGGCCAAAAATTTAAGACGCCCCCAGGAGAGCTCCCACTCCAGCCTGGGACCTTAACTTTGTGTTGGAAAAACTTACTCTTCCCCCCTTTAAACCAGCTGCTTACTCTTCCCCCCTTTGAACCAGCTGCTATAGCAGAGTTGAAATTCCTTTCTTGGAAAACAGCTTTACTTCCAGCCATCACTTCAGCAAGAAGAGTGTCTGAACTGCAGGCCCTTATGGCAGTGGAACCCTTCATTATCTTCCACGTGGACAGGGTTTCCCTCAGGGCTAATCCATCCTTTATGCCCAAGGTGGTGTCTAGTGTGGCTCTAAACCAGTCCATTCATTTGCCTACTTTTTTCACTAATCCTTAGAATAAAGGGGAAAGGATACTGCATTCCCTGGATGTGCACAGACAGCTTAGATTCTATTTGGACAAGATTAAGCCTCTCAGAAAATCTGACCAGCTGCTAGTCAGCTTTGCTACAGGGGCAGAGGGGAAGGCCATTTCAAAGCAAACCATTTCCAAATGGATAGCACATTTCATCCATTTCTGCTACAAGCACCATGGAAAACCTATCCCACAGGGGATAAGAACAGATTCTACCAGGACTGCATCTACATCTACTTCTACTGCATTTCTCAGAGGAGTTCCTACCAGGGACATCCTGGAAGCTGCAACCTGGAGCTCTGTACATACTTTCACCAAGCATTACCACTCTGTCTTTTCTAAATCCAGAGCTGGATTTGTCACAACAGTCTTACAGGGCCTGATTGCTAGCCCTAATGTTTTTTAACTACCTCCACCCTTCCTTAACTTTGGGAATCAATTCAAATGTGATGACTGCAACAGTGAAACACGAAGAACATAGTACAGTTGTGTACACTTACCATAAATGTAGATGTTCAAGTGTATTCACTGTTACAGTCCTAGTTACCCCCCTCCAGCCCCCTGACTTCCCTTGACTTTTACCTATCCTTCTTGTTTGGTGTGTATTATATCATGTGTATTTGATTTTTGCTAGGGGTGTTCCATACCATACCATATAATTGCTTCCTGTTGTGGGGGCACCTGACATCTGGGCAAGAAAAACTGATGCAATGGTGTTGGCTGCATGTTTTATACCCCTAACGACCTGACGTCATGGAAGAGGCGACAGCATCCGACGCAGAAATCTGAAGACTCTGGTATTCAGGCCAGCTGAGGGCTACCTGCAGGCAGATAACTCAAATGTGATGACTGCAACAGTGAATACACTCGAACATCTACATTTATGGTAAGTGTACACAACTGTACTTCAGTGGCAGTGAAAATTCAGTCTCCAATGGACAATGCCTTTAACAATGTGTCAGGGGACATGTGCTATGCATGATGAGCAGTATATGCTTATGTAACTGCAATTTGTACAGGTGTGCAACAGCACAGAGAAAAGGCTGTACTTTACTCTAGGGACACTTATGCCTCAATAGGTGTTTTTGGCAACTCTCTCTAGACACAATCACTATCCTACGGGGAGGAAAAGGCATTCCTATGAGCTGAGATTATCTGTGCATATTAATTAAATTTGTTCTTGATGCAGTATGGTAGGAAGTCCAGTGAGGTATACTGTAGGCCATCCTAGAAACATTTCCAGCCACTGATGCCAGGCCTCTACCAGCTTTTTCAGGTGTGCAAGTTGCAGATTTGGCAGGCAATGTACATTCCAGTCCCCTCTCTGAATTTTGGTATTGCTGTGAGCCCTGTGCTGCAAGCGTCTCTGTGCCAACAGTGATTCTGCCACAGACCTTTGCAGCTGAACTATATTTCAGCCATGTGCCCCCAACCAGTTGTCCCTGAAGGGAATGATCTGACAACCTGTCAGTCTGAACCCCTCAATGACCCGAGTGACATGTCTTTATACTTATTGCCTTCATTACTTTAACCAGTACTCGACCAGTTATGACAAATGGTGGTAGATCTGGCTGACGCCATGCTGCCAGTATCTTTGATTCACCATATTATGCTGCACTGCAGAGGCAATTAACATTTTTCTGGCATTTTTCATGTTACACTATTTATTTATGTATTTATTTTATTTTACATTTGTTTACCAGGATAGTCCGACTGGATATATGTCCATTTTCAGTGGAAACCCGGGGAGAAAAGCTCCAATTAGACAAATTACAAAGATAACATTTAAAAAATATAAAATATAAAAATTACAAAAATAACATTTAAAAAATATAAAATATTAAAACGTATAAAAACAACATTTACAACAAAGAATAAAAAACAAAGTGAGTATGTACAATGGTTTGTGGTGTTCTTTAATAGGGATACACAATTCACATGGTCAGACACAATTAAAGGCGGGAGACATTAGATGGCATACAGAGCTTGGTGAAATAGTTACCTGTTTGATATTTGGAGATTCTCCTTTCAGTATTTAACTTAATCAGGATTGGTACATGGGCAGAGCCAGTTCATTTTGAGATACTACCAAGATGGTGTTTGACATGTTCTGTATTATATCACGTGTGTTGACAGTGACATTCCCCGGGATTCATGAAGCTTGTGCCAGGCGCAGGTGTAGCGTAGGTGGTCTAATGTCAAATATGGCTGCCGAGCGATTCAGGTACGATCAGATTCCACGTGCACTACCAGCATACGCCAGATCTGCGCAGCTCTCGGCGCATGTATGCTAATCACCCCATGCGCAGTAGTGCAGCATGCAAATAAAGGTACATAATGATTCATGAAGTGGTGCAGGTGTAGCGTAAGCATGCAGAAATGTAGGTGTAGCGTAAGCATGCAGAAATGTAAGCCAAAAAAACGGTTTACATTTTTTCAAACAGAACATCGGAGCCATGAAAGCGGACCAAACTTACGTATTACAAAGTTAACATATGCCAATGGCTAAATATACAGCCAATGGCATAAAAAAAACATGCACAACACATAAAAAAAATAACATTTAATGTCATGGCCACACTAATGCAAAGTACAACTGCAGGGCATGTGTGCGCAAATGGGAACACAAGGAAAATATATATAGATGTCATAAAATTGCAATGTAACACAAATCATGATTTCGCCATAATAATCAATGGTATGCATGCTACACCACAACCAAGGCACAAGGGTTGCTAAGGGTCTGTGACAGTGTTCGGCACGGTAACTATGAATTAGTAGAAATTGCCATGCAAATGAAGCAAGTAATACTGAATCGCAAACGCCTTTCTGGCATAAGGCTGTACCACAGGGCATAGCAGTATAACACCGAGGAGTGGCCTGGAGGTATACATGACATCAGCAGAGGGGTGTGCCACCATAGCTGTAAGCACATTGGAGCATTGTTAATCCAGGTTGCCCATTGCTAAGCAAAGCCACAGGATAGGGGTGTGGATGTAGCCATAGCTTTCCTTAGCTGAGAGCACACAAGGTGACCAAAAGTGCATGTGTACGCAGATGACAACACGCTTGAAACCTGGTAAACGGCTGCACGTGGTGCACACCACAGCTGAAACAGGAAGGTTACGGAAAGACAATAAGGAAATGCCCTAGGGTAAGTGGAGTACAACTGAGTAATTAACACCTATTAACTCACAGTGGGCCATTGACGGTAGCTAACAAGGCTGCTTGCAGCAACCTGCAGAACAGGAAAGGGGAGGTGCCAGATAGCAAAGAAAAGAGAACTATCACAGCAGAGCAAAGCAAACCTGTAGTAGATCGGCTATAGAACACATTTCGCAACACAATCCTGGGTTGGGAAAGTTCAAAACAAGAAAGCAGGCTGCTGGATGCATGCCTGTCAATGGGAGGGGAATCGGTTTGAAAAGTGAAGGCAAGGGCAAGAGGTGATCCACAGCAGCCTAATGTAATTCAACACCAAAGGTACCACAATAGCAGTACCTGTGGTAAAACACATAAGTAAGATACCCTGCAGCTCGGATTGTACATATCATCATCAGCTTCCAAAGCACAGTAGTAAAAAGTGTGACGGCACCTCACACACACTCGTGTATTCTCAAACACTGCACCATCGGTGTAAATAGATGGGGAACTTTTACAATGTACATGTTGGGAGCTGCCATAGCTGTGATTCATCAGCATGTGTTGGGAGACTGAAGGTGGTGTGGAGGATGATGCTGGAACACCTCAGGCAACGGAGGAGGAGAAGATTGTTCAGACCAAGGGGTAACCTACCAGGGGCTAGATGATCTTAAGATAGTAGAGCATTACAGGGTGAACAGGGACATCAAACAGCAAATTGTTGAGCTGTGCCAGCCACGCCTCAGAGCCAGAAACAACAGAGGGGAACCCATTTCAGTGGACACGAAAGTATGTGTAAGCTTGAGAATACTAGCCACAGGTATGTTTCAAAGACCAACTGGAGGTATCATGGGGATCTCCCAGGCATCAGCATCCAGGGTACTCCACCAGTTCCTGGATGCCAGGTTACCACATGCCAATGAGCATATATACTTCCCTCAAACTCAGGAGTTGGCCAGCAATATGTGCCTCTTCCACCATGAGACTACCCGGAGGTACTGGGTGCAATAGACTGCACGCACATACATATCAAGTCACCACCCGTTGAGTATGATAGGCGCTACATAAACTGCAAGGGGTACCACTCCATCAACTGCCAGGTCGAATGCAATGCCCAGGGCATTATCATGGATGTGTGTGCTGGCAGCCCTGGAAGCTACCACTTCTCCCACATCTGGCATGCCTCACAGCTGTACCAGGTATTTGTCAGGGGGGGACATCCCATATGGCCACCTTGTGGGGGATGCTGGCTATGCACTGGAGCCGTGGATGATGATTCCCATCAGAAATGCACACACACCCATGCAAGAATGCCATAATGAGGCACACGCAGAAACCAGAATCATCATAGAGCATGTGTTTGGGATGCTGAAATCACGGTTCTGTTGCATGGACATATCTGGTGGAGCCTTGCAGTACTCTTCAGGTGCGTGTGCCCACATCTTCATAGTATGTGCCATGCTACATAATATGATCTTGCGGAAACAGCTGCAGCAGGGACTTAATGGTGAAGGCCCTCACAGCCCACCGCAATTGCTAAGGGCACCCCAGGCACAGAGGGATTCAGACCATGAACACCCTGTATCAGCCCCCGTAGGCAGACAGAGACATGCCCAATATGCCCATGCCTTGGCAAAGAGGAAATGTATAGCACATACACTGACAGTGTAGGCCCCTACGGACTGACACACTTCTCCACCTGCACACACAGTAAAATGGATGGCACACACAGACGACCACCTGTAAATTGTCATGTATAGGTGGTCTACTGTGTGCATCCTACATAGGCAGCCCTCAACTGTTGCACACACAACTGCTACTGGCACAAGGTAAGTCAATACCTGAACAGTAAATTAAGCTAGCAGCATGTGTTGATACTGTATGTATAGGTTCCTAGGTACATCGGTAGGTACATGACTAATTGTCAGAGGCCATTCATAAGCTTAGCCAAAATGTGTCTGCTGTCGCCACCCCATTGATTAACTAACTGTCCCTCTGTTGAGCAGAGCCAATTGTGGGATCCCTGGGGTGTCACCACTGTTCCCCACCCACTCTGCAAGGATTCTCTGGTGTGTTAATGAGGGGCTCCATATAATGTAATCAGGGATGTAGTTCCAAAGCATGGGGAGTACCCATGACAGGTATCTATCACCCCAGCATTCTCCAGTTATGGTTGTGGCAAGGTGTAGCACATTACAGTGTGTGGCTGACTGTGACATGGATTCCCATAGCTGGAGCACATCTATTAAGCATCACTTGACCATACCATTCATAGGTATCATCCATATGTAAACTAACTGAGTTACCCATTTTTTTGCAGTATGGAGGAACAGCCGTAGTACAGTCTACATACTAAACACCATAACACTTGTACATATCCCAGATGCCCCAGTGGTAAAGCCACTGACTGTCTCGTGCATGGTCCCGGTTCCACGACCTGCAAGGGCTGTTACGTAATTCTGATGTCCCGAATAATGGATGTTGGATGCAGGTGATTAGAGCACATTTAAGCACATGTTAGCGGGTTTTTGCACCGGTAAGTGCCGGTAAGCGTCGTTTAAACATGACTACACGGATATGCGCAACACAGGTCTAACCTTTGCTGAATATCATGCAGATCATGGGCAAAGCTGCCCAGAACCACTGAAATGTGCGTTATTTACCCTTGTACTAATAGTGCCTGCTCTGAGAGGTAAAACGACCACTGCCAGGAGTAGAACACGCAACCATGTACACAATCTTCACAATAACCTACCACTAAGCTACCTGAGATATACCAACAGCAGGTGTGTATTGTGACAGGTTAAAACACAAAAGGGCGGAGTTTGGAAAATAGTATACACCACCATGTACCCAACAAAAGGTGTATTCTCTCTCTCTATATATATATATATGTATATATATATATATATATATATATATATATATATATATATATATATATAATATAGAGAGAAAAAGGGTGATAGAGAGATATATGTCAATATATATGGATGTACATATATATGCAAATATATAGATAAGTTAACAACATCTACACAACCATGGAGGTACATATAAATAGGATACTACCAAATACTGAATGCTTTGCATACCGACACGCGTAATCACGAGGCTTAAAGACCTAAAGACCACAGTACCGGAATACTAGAACCACGAGTAGTATTATTACGATGTTAAGGGACATTTAGTTAGTGCTTCTGGTGCTGTGGTCCAGGTAGGTACTGTGTTTAAGTGTGTTTCTGATTGCTGTAGTGTGTGTAAGTGTGTATTCTGAGTGTGGTGTTTCCGGGGGACTGTAATGGGTGTGTGTGGGTTTGCTTTATGTGTCTGTTTTTGCTATCTCAGAGGTAGATTATTACAGTAGGTGTGGAGTGGGGGGAGCAGCCACCCACATGGGGTGTGTATGGGGGCATGGCCACCTGGCCATACGTAGTGTAGGATGGCTTGTTTGGATATGATGGGTAGCAGTGTGTCTGTGTGTGCGTGTGTGTGTTCTGTGATGTTATTCATGTTTCATTGTTGCAGTCATTACATTTGGGTAATCCTGCTGGCAGGTTGCCCTCAGCTGGCCTGAATTCCAAAGTCTTGGGTCCTGCGTCTGCTGCTGTCACCCCTTCCATGACATCAGGCCATCAGGGGTATAAAAGAAGCAGCTGACGTCATTTTCTTCAGTCTTTCTTGCTGCGCGGTGCCCGAAGCAGAAGCAGTTTGCAAGTGCCGGTCGGCCGACTCCTGCGATTTTCGTATTTGAGTTTCAGATCCGAAGTCTTCAATAAAGCTAAGTACCCCGTTGGGGAAACTTTTTTCTTGCTCCAGACCGATGTCAGAAAAAGTTAATAACTGTATTTCTTGTGGGAAGCAAATACCTCATAAGGATTTTCATTCTTACTGTATTCCTTGCCTAGGCCCTGATCACAACATTTCTGGTTGTCGATTTTGTGCTAGATTTAACCAATGCACTATTAACCGTCGGTATGATTTTGCTTTAAACTTTTTTGGACGCCGATTTAATTACCCTGAAATGTCATTGGATAACCATCCGACTACCGGAGTTTACAAAAAACGCAAAGAAAAAGATAGAGAAAAACAACCAAGGCCCAAAACCGACGACGAAGCTTCTCCTAAGCCAGTTTCCAGTTCAACAGTTCTCAGTGAGGCACTTTTGCAGCCCCTGACACCAGCTACTTTAGAGTCGCAGGCTGCTACTGACTCCCATGTGGAGTCGGCCATGCCACTGGATACTCAAGGTATTGGAGCCTCGGACGCTAATCCCTCAGATGGGTCTGGAGCCACTGAGCAGGTACAGGCTTCTGAGGGTGTATTCAGACCTAAACATCTTTACATTAAAATGACTTCAGCTTCAAAGGCAAAGGCTAAAGCACCTTCTAAAGCAAGGAAACAAACTCAAGAGCCATGTGGACAGTCCTCTATGCCCAAAAAACAGATGCTCAAAATGGCCGAAGAATTGATTAGCTTGATCAGGGGTTCCCATCCCCCTCCTGATAAGAGGCCTAGGCAAGACACTTACTATGAATGTTCAGATCAGGTTTCTATTTCTTCTGATTCCTCTTCTGAACATGAAAATTCTCTTCCCCACTATGAGGATTCTGATGCTAAAGAATCTATACCATCAGCATCTCCTCCTGAGGACTATTCCTTTGGGGAAACCTTGCACACCATGAGGGAGCATTTACACTGGGAGAGCCAAGATTTTTCAGAATCTAAAAAGAGGCTCAGGGATTTTCTATTACTACCTCAGCACAGGCCTCTAGCCATTCCACCTGTGTTAGACATTGTAGATGATGTGTTTTCGGAGTCTAGTCTGAACCCTGACTCCTTACCTCCAGCTCCTGTTAAGCCTGACAGATATTACAGGGTTCCTGACTCACACAAATTTCTTTTTAAAAACCCTGCTGCTGACCCAGAAACTATATCACAGGGTCCAAAGGGGGTTAAGGCTTCCACTGCAAAAAAACCCAACCCCCTCTGACAGAGATTCAAGGGCACTGGATAGATGGGGAAAAAAGGTTTACACCTCTGCAACTTTGGCTATAAGAGCTTTAAACTGTCAATTTCATATGCTTAAGTATCAGCAACATGTCATGGGATTGCTTAAACAATAAATGTTGTTAAATTCTGAATGTGCAGAAAACAAGGAAATGCAGGATTTTTTGTATGCAGCAGAACAAGTTGGAAAACATACTTTGCAGTGTGGTTTTGATTCTTTGGAGGCCTCCTGCAGGGCCGCAGTTACGGGTTCTGTAATTAGAAGGCATGCTTGGTTAAAGGAACAAAATCTGCCTGATCATGTTAAAGTTAAATTACTAGAGGCACCTTTACAGCATGATACTTTGTTTGGTGTTAAGGCAGAAGAGGTGTTAAAGAAAATGGAAGACAAAGCTAAATCTATGCAAACTGTCAAAATTTTTTTACAGGTACAGCCACCTAGGTTTAGTAGACACTGGCCTACAAAAAATTGTTGCTTTCCTGTGTCAGACAGACCTCAAAGGGGCAGACCTAGACGCCCTAGGGTCAGATCCCAGGTGCAAGGTCCTTATAGGCCCAAGCAATGGGGTGCTTCTACCTCCAAAGCTGGAGAAGATAGATCACAAACATACAGAAAACAGTCCCAATGACTTCCCCCTGCCGGCACCAAGCACTTATCTTCTGGCAGCACTGGACCTATCTATTTTGAACACTTTCCTGGATATTCCAAAATTCAAAATGTTGACTTTGCAGCAGCTTCTGCCCATGCTGGGCAAGAATGCCTGGCTTGTGACTTTAGATCTAAAAGAGGCATACCTGCATGTTCCAGTCAGACAATCATGCAGAAGATGCCTAAGTTTCACGGCTGGTTCAATGCATTACCAATTCTCTGCACTGCCCTTTGGCTTATCTACTGCGCCCAGGGTCTTTACAAAGTGCCTGGCACCAGTAATTGCATTCTGCAGACAAAGAGGAATACAAATATGTATCCTTACTTGGACGACTGCCTCATTCAAGCAGAGAACAAGGACATTCTTCTTCAACATCTGGCATTTGTGAAAAGACTTCTAACATGCGTAGGGTACACAGTCAACAAAAAGAAATCAAAATTAGTACCCTCTCAAGAGATAATATTCCTGGGTGCAAGCTTAAATGCAAATGCCCAGATGGCTTATCTCACTCCAGACAAATAAAAGCAACTGACTACCTATTTCAAAAAGTTGGCAACAAAGGCCCAGTTATCTGCAAGAAAAATTCTGCAGGCTTTGGGCTTCATGGAATCCTGCATCCTACTAATTCCATATGCAAGACTGCATATGAGGAAACTTCAATGGTACCTAAAATGTGTTTGGACTCAACATTGCCACATCCTGGAAACAGTCATTACTCTCATTCCCTGCCTGCAACGGGAGTTTCGATTGTGGGCAAAGGCTTGTCACCAGAACAAGGGACAGCCATTCATATTACCTCCAGCCAGGCAGACACTAACAACGGATACATCAGACTATGCTTGGGGAGCCCACATGGCAAGAAGATGCATTCAGGGCACATGGTCCTCAAACCAAATGCATCTACATATCAATCAAAACGAGATGTTAGTTGTTCAAAATGCCCTGACAGCCTTCAAGGACCTACTTCATCCGGGACAACTACTGATAAAGACAGACAACACCACAGTCATGTGGTATATAAACAAACAGGGGGGCACACATTCTTACCCCCTTTGCAGACTAGCCATGACCTTGTGGGACACAGCTTTGACTTACCAAGTGCATCTGCAGACACAATTCCTGCCAGGAAAGGAAAATACTCTGGCAGACGAACTAAGCAGAAACGTCATGGACTCCCACGAGTGGAAGCTGGATCCACAAGTCTTCAGCATGATAACAAGGAAATGGGGATGTCCAGACATAGAGCTATTTACCTCCCCTCTCAATTACCAACTGAAAAGATTCTGCACAAGGACTTATCACAGACAAGCATGGAAAGTGGACGCCCTGTCTTTCAGCTGGAAATACCTATCAGTATATGCCTTTCCGCCACTGCCTCTCCTCCCCAAGGTGCTCATAAAGGTCAGGCAGGAGAAGCCAAAGATGATACTGATTGCCCCAGGCTGGCCATGCCAGTACTGGTACCCAATACTAAGAAACTTATCTCTATTCCCAGCTTGGACCTTACCTCAAATACCTCGACTACTGTCCCAGCAAGAAAATTAGATCATGCACTGCCAACTCAGGACATTAAACTTGTCAGCATGGCGAATAATGTAGTCACACAAAAAACACCTTTCAGTAAAGCTGTGATGGATGTAATTCTGGAAGCCAGAAGGCCTAGTACTAGAAAGTGTTATGCTGGAAAATGGAAGAGATTCTGTGCCTGGAACCAGGCACAAGGAACTGATACAGCGGTACCAAATATTCCTCAGATTTTGCAATACTTAACTGAGATGCTGGACAAAGGCCTATCTTTTCCATCAATAAAAATTCATGCCTCTGCCATTTCAGCTCATTACAATACAGAGCCACCACTTTTTTCTCACCTTTTATTAAGGCAGTACCTCAGAGGAGCCAAAAATGTAAGACCCCCCAGGAGACTACCAATATCTGCATGGGACCTCAACTATGTCTTGGAAAAACTCACCCTGCCTCCTTTTGATCCAGCTGCTACTGCTGATATTAAATTTTTATCTTGGAAAACAGCTCTGCTCTTAGCAATTACTTCTGCAAGATGAGTTTCAGAGCTACAGGCACTCATGGCTGTGGAACCTTTCATCATTTTTCATTCAGACAGGGTCTCCCTGAGGACAAACCCAACATTTATTCCTAAAGTAGTGTCCAGTGTGACTCTTAACCAAGCCATCCATCTGCCAGCCTTTTACCCAAATCTACAGAACAAGGGGGAGAGAATTCTGCATTCTTTGGACGTACACAGACAGCTTAGATTCTGCTTGAACAGAACCAAAGCTTTCAGAAAGACAGAGCAATTACTAGTGGCATATGCTGCAGGATCACAAGAAAAGCCTATCTCAAAGCAGACTATATCTAAGTGGTTAGGCCACTGCATTAGTTTCTGCTACTTACACCATAGCAAACCAGTGTCTAAGGGCATTAGGCCTCATTCCACCAGAGCTGCAGCCACCTCAGCAGCCTTTCTCAGGGGAGTTCCAACCACAGACATTTTAGAGGTGGCTACTTGGAGTTCAGTGCACACGTTTACAAAGCATTATCATCTGCCACTCTACTCTAAATCCAGGGCAGGCTTTGCCACTGCAGTTCTGCAGGGCCTCATAGCCGCTCCTACTGCTGTCTAGCTCCAGCTTCCCAACCATAGCTTTGGGACTCTACCCAAATGTAATGACTGCAACAGTGAAACATGAAGAACATAGTACAGTTGTGTACACTTACCACAAATGTAGATGTTCGAGTGTATTCACTGTTGCAGTCCAGGTTACCCACCCGATGAAGGTAAAATTTATATTGGTGTATTTCTTAATATATATATATATATATAAAAAATCTGGCTACCCTTTTTTGGGGACACCTGACATCTGGGGCAAGAAAAACTGAAGAAAATGGCGTCAGCTGCTTCTTTTATACCCCTGACGGCCTGACGTCAGGAAAGGGGCGACAGCAGCCAATGCAGGACCCAAGACTTTGGAATTCAGGCTGGCTGAGGGCAATCTGCCAGCAGGATTACGCAAATTTAATGACTGCAACAGTGAATGCACTTGAACATCTGTATTTATGGTTAGTGTACACAACTGTACTTTTGTGTTAGTTCCACGAGTTTGACTGTCGCAAGTTTGAGTGTTCGGTATTGTGGGGTTTAGGAGTCTGGGAATGGTAATGTGGTCGTTGGAAGTGTGTGCATTCTTGAATTCATGGGTATACCATATACAGCAGTTGAAGTCTTCAAATATGTGCATAACATGGACCATAGCAATCACACATTCCGCCACGACCGAACGTTATGAACAAAGGATATGGAGAGTATATATGTCTATACACTATTACAAATATGTACTATGGACATGAGCCAAAGATAGGATTACCATCTGTCCCACCTTGCGAGGGGCAGTCCCTCTATGTGCGGTAGTGTCCTGACCAAAATTAGTACAAATACCAATGTCCTAAAATCTCGAGACATTTGCCATGTTCCATACTTAATGTAATTGTTGCATAAAATAGTCATCTGTATCTAAAATACCTACATGTAACAAGAAACAGGATAAGCAAGTAAACCGCTACAAGAATATAAGCTTTAATATAGGCATATATGTAAAGTTCGATACTTTGTACTGACCGTGGGTATGTGTCGGCCTCTAAAATCCAATGTGTGTCCTGCAAATGTCCCATTATGGCCATTTGAAAAGGTGGCAACCCAAGCCAAAGAGGTTCAGCAACCAACACAACTCCAATGAGTACAAATATATGTGACAGAAATACACAAGACAGCTTTCAATTAGCAACATTTCATTACATACCGATGTATTTCCGAAGGGATTGAAGGACCAACATCACCTGCATGCTATACAGGAACCAATTAACAATGGCTTAATAAATAAGCCTGCAATTACCATAGTATTATTCTACTAAAGGATAGGTCTTCAAATAGGGAAGGAGCCCTCACACACATATCGAATATATATAAATGCAGTTCCTACACACCTGCATCTGCTATGTACACCCACCTACATCTCCCCCACACCCGAAACAATTGGAATACAGACTGTAATAACATCACAAACATCCACTCACTCTATGACATCTGCAGAAGCCTTAACATACCTTGTGAGAGACACACTATAATGACCCTATGTGAAATCATTGCTGTTGTACACTGGAACAGACACTGATGTTACAGGGTTTGGTTGCAATAATCCCGTATCAGACAGCTGATATAACAGCTAGACTCACATGTAGAACTACATCCTCTAGCCGTTACACACAATCCATGGAGGCCATGAAGTTAATATATTTTTGTTTGTCTCCATATAGCCGTTGCAATTCATCACAAACAACACATCCAGGCCATCTTCCTCAAAGGTAGGGCAAAGGGACAACGCCTAAGTGGAGTATTCAATTATACCCCACTGTTGCCATGTCATTGGCTAATGGAGTAGCTGCACAGCTGATGTGTATGTAATCATCTATTCCGGAACACCAATTGGTGGCAGGATACCACATGTTACTGATATCTAAGTATAAAAGGATGGCTTGTCATACATTCAAACCGTATGTACATACGAGAAAAATGTTACAACAGAAAATGAATAGGACTTATATTATCGTCAACTCGGGATACTAATAAGGTATGTAGAACACTCAGTATGTTAGTGTATGCAGTACCTGTTCTATATTAATTAAAGTGTACGCAATGCATATAGTGGGAAAAGGTATTATGTAGTGATGTATTGTTGAGCATAGTAACGCTCGTAGAAATTGTGTGTACTGCTGTGGGCCACAAGGTAAACACCTCATACACCACAAGGGATGCTGTATAAGGACTTTAAACACAACAATTCACTCCAGCCGCTGTCAGTGGCAGGATTTGTCCAACAAGTATGTGCCATAACAGGGGATAGTATATGTTGATATACTGTAACAGTAGGCATATGTATGGGCGTATAACAGAGCATTTCATGTCTAAGGTGGTCCTGCTGTGCAATTATGATTTGCATTGTGGGATATTGTGGCAAAAATGTGAAATGTACAGTATTGTAGGTAGATATGTCAAACATTTTACATAGCATTACTGTTATATTATGCAAACATCAGGTATGTCTATTGGCATGTACAATACACAATAACAGGATACAGATGACTTGTAGTCACCAGACAGTGTATCAGCATAATAGCTAATTGAAATGGAGGAGCTAGTCAATTATCCATGCACAAAGAACATGTAATAGCTTCACAGGTTCATAGTTAGGTACTATGCTGTCTATCCAAGGCCATTTGTAAGACTAACTACAGTGTTTTCACTTGTGGCACCTCCCTAGGTTAGTGTCCTGTGCCTGCGAACAGCAGAGCCATTCGTTTCCTGCACCTCTGTACAGCAGAGCCACTGCAGTGATCCCTGGTGTACATGTCTGTCTCCCATCCACCCATCGAGGTATCTCTTGAAGAGTGCTAGTGAGAGTCCCTGCCTGATGTACATAACAATCATGTTCCAAAGCATGATGAGTGTCCTGGTCAGGAATGTATCACTCCAGCACGTCCTAGTAATCATTGCATTTAGGACATATCCCAGAGCATGTGGCTCTCAGTGGCTTTTGCTTATGTGGAGCATATCCATCAATATTGCTTTGGACATGGGCCTTGTATGTTCAGCAGAGATCACCTCTGAGTATGCGGTATGCAAACGAGTAGTTGAGCTGCATATGTCATCCTTCGGAGGTCAGTATTCCTCTTGGTGTGGTAATGTTATGGTATTTAAAGCCATTGCTGTTGTCTGGTAAGGTACATCCCAAATGGGATGTTGTACCCTTTAATGTGTTTCATAAGTCATGAGTAGAGAGGCACACTGGCTGCCTTTGTTCTGGCTACAAACCCATTAGAGATTAGGGTGGCCACGTAGAAGGATATCCACACCATCTTGGCAATATGGTTATCAAAGGAGTAAATGCTATCTACTTGGGTTCTAAGATCCCTTATTACATCTTATGTATGTAGGGGACTACCACCTATGTGATAGTCCACGGATGATTGGTGTAATCCAAAGGGGGATGTCTATGCACCTTGTGGCATGCAGCTTGAGGCCATGTTATTGACACCAGGTATCCGTCCCAGTGACACCCTTATGGAGGGTGTCTGTATCAGCTGGGGAATCAATCATGGCCCCAAGTTTGCAGTCATCTGCAAACCTATTCAGGGTAAGTCCTCCTGTGCTAGCCTGTACCTGAGAGAAGCATATACCAAACATGAGGGGCACTATGACCTAGGACTGGGGGACGCCAATTGTAACCAATTTACAGTAGGAACTAGGGTATGCTACCCTCACTGTGTGGGTTCTGTCCGTGAGCCACTTTGCATAACATCTTGTGACATAGGGGTTAATGTGCAGGTTGATGTGTATGTTGACCATACCAGAATGGGGAATGGTGTTGAAAGCCTTTCAGAGGTCAAGGTAGGCTGTGTGGACCTCCTTACCCTCATCTACTGCCTTGGTAACTGTCTCAAAGGACTCCACCAGGTTTTGGAGGCATGGTCTGGCCCTAACAAATCCAAACTGGGTGGGATCAAAGGTTTGGAGGCCACCAATGTCTCTGTGAATGAGATCCATGATGATGTGCTCCATAGCCTTGCAGAACAGTCTAGTCAGGTGTATAGGGCATTAGTTCCCCTGTTCCATTATGGCGCCACCTTTGTGGATTGTGATAACTGTTGCTGTGCACCATTCATGGGCTACAATGCCTGATGTAAGGCTATTAGTGAATATAGTGCCCAAGTGTGGAGCCATTTCGTTCTGAAGTTCGTGGAAATCACAGCCTGGGATGTTGTATGGTCACATGGATGCTGTGTTCCTGGCTTTAGAGAGTGCAGCTTTGAACTGCGTACTTGTGATCGCTGGGACTCTGCATCATTCCTGTATAGATATAGGCCCTTTAGGGTGTGAGAGGGGTGCAAATTTAGCACTGAACCTATCTGCCAGGATGTTGCCAATATCAGTCGGTTCTGTAATGTTCATGCCTTACTGCTGTATGTCAGAGCAGATGTGGGTATCACCATAGAGAGTAGTGACATACCTCTAGAATACTTTGTGGTAGTCCTTGGAATTTGTCGCAGTAATGTTTACGTAGCTAGCTTTGGAGGATGTGATAAGGGATTTCAGATTCTTACTGAGGCTGACCAGGGAGCTCCTCCACTCATGGGATTGTACTCTAATTTTGCAACAGTCTCTTCCTTCTGTAGTACATTATGTCCATGGCAATGGACCACCAGAGTGGCGTCCGTTTTCTGGTGGCTACCGTCATGGCTCTGTTTGGGATAGCATGATCCATGCAGTCGTGTAAGTGCTAATTAAGTGCAGTTGTGTATGATTCAGCGGTTGTAACTTATGACATTTACTACTGCTGTCATAAGAAGCCTGAAGTTGGCTTTGTAGAAATATTGTACTGTGTTTTCCATAAAGGGCGTGGTGCCGGGATGTGGATAACAAGGGTAATTAGTGTATGTTCGGATCTGACCAATGAGGAGATAACCCCAGGTGTGGAACACCAGTCACACATGTTGGTAATGACCAGGTCTAGGATATTGTTGGCCCTGGTGGTGGTGTGGATAGGTTGATCCAGGTGATTGGAGGTTATGAATCCCAGAAAGCGTTGGCCTAATGTGTCGGTACATGAGTAGGTATCCCATTTAATGGTGGGGAAGTGTCAGTCGCACATCAGTAGTGTCTATTTGAACCCTACTTTCCAGTACACCAAGAAGTGAGGACCGTTAACCGTGGGTTATGGTGTGGGATCTGTAGCAAGCTACAATTTGTATAGCAGTTATGGCCAGAGTTAGTTGCACTTGGATTACCTCTGATGCATTGTGCTAAGCAACCAGCCTGGAGGTGTGGATATCCTTGGGAAATATGGACACACCTCCACCGTGGGTGTTCCAGTCCTGCTTACATGACTGAAAAGTGTGGTATGAGTAATAGCCTGGTAGTGCAGGGGTGCTCTTAGGGGCCTAGAAGCAGGTCCCAGTCACTGCACAGATATCGAAGTGGTCCATTACAAGGAGTGCCTGGGGTGAGTGCATTTGAGATGAAGACGTCAAGCATTGAGTAGCATTACCCTCAGGTTTTGCCTGCCTGTTCCTATTATGGTGGTGAATATGTTATTTGAACCGTGCCTAAAACAAGCACTATAGTAGCAGCAAGAGCCTTAGCCATTATCCGTAATCCCAGGGCCGACAGGTGCAGGCCATCTGTGCCAAAGCATCGTGTTTTGTCGACCATGTCATTCAAAGCAGACAGATACTGGATACCCTTGGAATGACACCAGAAGCATAGCCAATTGTTGAATAAATAAGTTTGCCCTTGTACTGCATTATCAATCTGGACGATGGCCGAATGCTATTCAGGGCTAGGGCAATACCTGCCTGGGCTACAAGATTGGAGAGCTATTCCATGCCTCTTTACAAGTAGTCCAGGAAGGTACATCTCATGGCATTCTCACTAACATGGAGAATGACACAGTCATATTGTACCTGTTGAGGAGTGACCTGAGTGCATAGGTTATGTTGTGGATCCTGTTACCTGACAGGCAGCTGACAGTAACTATCACCTTGTGTAGCCTGCTGAGTGGGACATCAGTGTGACCGCCTATAGAGTCACCTATGACTAGTGTGTTGGGTACGTTATATCGCCCTATTGGCTGTGGTTGATGGGCACACTGAGTCTGTGAGCTATAAGTAATTGGTGTTGCGTTGGGGATGGGGGCTGCCTGCGTTTCTGCTTTGGAGTTCTCTGTTGCCTAGACAGAGTAGTATTGAGAGGCTCTGCAAATGTTGTAGTCTTACTATGTGTGGCCTGTGGTGGTGGAGATCTAGTGAGACTATGTGATGAGTGTGGTGTGGTGCAAACGTTTAACATCCCCACATGATTGTCAGGTTCAGTCTGGGTTATAGAGAGCTTTACCTCCAGCATGGCTAGATATGTGCATCTCCCACAGGTTGTAGTGTTCTATGTTAGGAGGAGAGTATTGACTGTGTACACGAGACCATTTCTATATTGCCTCATGATGCCCATATTCATCATATAGACAGGCGATAACACTAGGAATTGACACTTGGACATGCCTGAATATTTAACTATTTCCACTAGATATGTGAGGAAAGTGTGTACAAGAGCTGTTTTACTCTAAGCAAGTGGGAAATGTAAGTACAAACAGTGTTTACCTGTAGGTAATGAGGAGGATTGAGTGCTATAGTAATTAGTATTAAGTGCTTACATGTTCTGAATAAGTGCTGAGCATGAATAAGCAATACAGATAGGGTGTTGGATAACATAAACACACTGCCCCCCAACAAGTACACAATCACATATACATGAAAACTACAGAGCCCCTGTAACCATAGCTATGATGGTACAAGGTGCACTCAGGCTGCATGGGACCTGTCCACATCCCTGGTTGTATCACACACATATGGCAAAACAGTTTGCTCTACACATACACATCATGTAAAACATAGCTTCATGTCAGTCTGTGAAAACACTGAATGGTGCACACCAACAATTATCACAACGCACAAAGTGAAGACACCACTCATAATGGGAGGCACTGCACTACTACTCTGCTGAGTCTGGTCTGAAAGTCCATGAACCGTAATCAACGTATATGTTGTTACCAGTACAGATGTAGATGACATTACGGATGATTTCACACTGCATATCATACCTGTGACAGGTCATAGGACATCATCACCCATACTGTGTTCCACCTACACTCAGTATACTAGATGTACCTTTGTTTGTCACAGGAGTGTTCTGCCAGTGGATTGTTGACAGAACCAACACTACAAAAGGTATCTGAGTAATATGTGCATATCACACCAGTGGCAGCTACAGTAAAACAGGGTTAATTCATTGTACTTCTCCTCATTGTAGCCTATACCACACACACAAATGGGAGGCATCTGCCTGTGTAAGTATCTGAATGGCTATGACCTAGGAGCAATATTTGACTCAGTGTTGTGGACAACATACAGACGGGGCTTTGTGGGTGAGGTGTGTGACACATGTGCACAATCTGACAGCTGCATATTGCATTGTTACCACTAGGTTAATTACCCTGTACCTATGAACTACCACCTAGGCAGCGGTCAACATAATGGACACTGTGTGTAAGGGATTCTGCTGTGCAGTTTACCTCCCTGAGCTGGTGACGTCACCAAGCCTATTAGGTAGTCATAAGAGGCAACCCTAGTCATGACAGGGTGCCATCCATGAACATGGAGATCATTGTACAGCCATACTCATCACTCAAGTGACCAATATCGGATCACATATCACCTTTAAGGGGTATTGGCCATGTTTGGATGGGCGACACCAGCCTTCACAATCCTCATCTCCACTATGTAGCATGATGCCTACCCTGCATAAAGACATGTCCAACACTGTGATGTTGGGCATGCTACACGTACATATCCTGATCTGAAATACATACGTCATGGACATCCACCTTCCTAGTACAAGGATCGCCACATGCTGGACAGATCCTTGTGCCATACACGTTACATACTCCTGCCATGCTATGCAACCCTGTCCAGCAAAGCTGCACATTTCACCTCTGTCAGACATGGTGTGATGACCGCATGGTAGATGCATCATTAACCGTGTGGATCAGTTATGTGGCACTGCTTCATCTGGCGCTGGAAACATGGCTGTTGGCTACAGCTAGGTAACCTTACATCTTAGGCTCATACATGACCCAGGGCATACAGACTACTAGATGACCTTGGCCGTACATGCTATAGTTGATAACCATCCCTGCAAATACCATCAGGCTAGCCAGTGTCCCATGTGTATCACATGTGTAACACAGGGGATATGTGGCAGGATGTTGAACTGCTGTACAGTGCCGTGTAGATGTATATGGCAAAACACATGCATGTAAAGGCGTCCGTGTGTATGTCTGCATTACCACAGGTCATGTCTGTTAAGGCAGTGTATGTGTTTTTATGTGACATATACACAGCATCAAGGTCGACAGCATTAATGTGGACACATCCAGGCATGTGCTGATAGGTACGAACACCAGTACAGGCAAACAGACATGCCCACATCAAGACAGCATCCACATGGAGTATGTGCAGTGTAATTAGGTGACACACATATATGTTGATAATATCCAATCCCCATTGGGTGTCACATGTGTGTGACACAAACATGTCAGTGGTGTCAGTGTCATGAAGATTTGCAAAGACAACTATTTATATGTAATAAATGTGATACACATGTATGTGCAGCTGTATCTCGGGGCATCTCTGAGATACTGTGACCTGTCTCCATCATTATGTCTTCCAGATATGCCACAAGCAAGGCTCCCAGCCTATACCTGCTTGGAGGATGAGGCCCTTAAACCTTACTTCCAAGACAACTATGATGTCCTGTTTAGCCATGTGCCACAGGATGCACAGCAGCGGGATGACCTGTGGCAGGAATTTCGCAGCAGTGTTAATGATGTGGGTGGCCATAACCGCACATACCAGCAGGTGCACAGACACTGCACAGACCTGATCAGACATGCGAAACAGCGTGCGAATGCAATTGCCAGGGGAACAAGGTGCAACAGGTGGTGGGCCACCAACCCAGCCCCCACTCACACGTACCGAGGAGCTACAGGGCCAACCTGGGGACACCGTCAGAACAGCATCCACAAACCTTAGCTGACATCGTGGAGGTGAGTGTCTCTCAACCACCGAGCCTGGAGTTGCCTGGTAAGTCACTACTGCACATATAACTATTATATCCCATATAGTTGCATGTGTCACTGTACAATATGTAATGTAACATCATATGCAAGGCATGTATACACACATGCCACATACTATAGTATGCTACTCTGTGTATGCACACATGTGCATACTCCATAGTATATCCTATTGTACTGGCAAATGTGTTAACATGCACATTGCACCCTGTAGCTGTCATACAGGCATGGATAATGATCATACTGCGGTGTCACCCCTATATAGGTACCTCTGGCATTCCTCTGAGACAGCAGGCCATTGCAGGTGAGACCGTTATAAGTATCAGGCATGTTAATGCACAGATCTGTTCACCATGTGGCCAGTTAACACATGTACACATAATGTATGGTCTGGTCACAATATACAGGTCGCATCTGCAATCCATCACACTGGCTACCCATGTGCAGTACTTACAAACTAAGTGAAACACCAACATGAAACCTCAGAAACTGTCATTGCTAGCTGTGTGGACAGCTGTGCATACAATCTTGGAGGTGTTGTTCAATGTAGGAACATGTACTACACATCAGAACTACACATGTGGTGTACACAAACAGTACTACACAGTGAACTGGAGTATGGGCAGCCCACAGGATTCACCATTGTGGATTATGCCCCTGCTATGAGTGCACACATTGTGATATGCCATCTGACATGTCCATGACATGTAGTGGGCCGACTGCAACATAGTCTCACTATCCCATAAAACATACCCCACATACCAAACATACAACCCTTTGTCTGCATAACCCTGTGGACAGTGGAGTATATGACATCTATGGGTGTATGTCATATGGGACAACACAGACATGTGGGATAGACAGCCATCCCAACCGTTTGGCCAACACATGTTCACACATGGCCATGGAGGATGGCCAGAGACATGTAGCAACACACAGTAGATGTGATGTGTTTGTGTGTACACCCTGTTGTACATTGGCTACACATGGTCCAACTATAGAATTTGTTGAATGGTTATATTGCAGATGTGGAACACTGAACATCCTACAAGCCTGTGCACAGCTTGTGGAGGCATAACTTCATCTGACTACATAAGATGTGTTGAACATCATGACTGTGTCGCAGCATGACAGTAGTCACCTGTACAGCATCCACATACATACACAGACAACCACATCAGGTCACAGATGCAGTAAATTTCCCTTGCTGCTGTTGGACATCACTGTCAGCCATGGACCTCGTGTGTGTGGTACACAAATGTCATGTGGGACATGGTGTATTGACAAGTCTGCCATGTGTGGACATGGTTGCCAGGCAGCTAAAATATGTTTGCGGATGTGCAGGGGTGTCATCCATATGTCCTTCGGTGACCTGTGTCACACATTCCTCATCATGGTTTAGTGTGTATACAACTCAGCGACGTGGGTCACAATCCACAATATATATGTATTGTGTATGCTCACAGTCATGGCTATGCACTGTGTCTGTAATTCACACTGTATAACAATAGAGACACCTCATGATTCCATGCAATGGCACTGTGTCTGTACTTCACACTGTATAGCAATATAGATGCCTCATAATACCCTTCAATGGTCATGCATATCTGCTAAGTGTGCATTTTTTCTGTAGGGCGGACAGACAACAATGCAGTGTGACACCATTACCCCACTGTATATGTGACAGGACATCATTGCGTTAAACATGTATGCATGTCAATGCACACGTCATCAGATTACATGTCATACTACATGTTAATGTCAAGGTCATATGCTACACATCAGCCATGTGTACTGTTAACCTGTGCTGGTCCACATGGTGTAACTCAGGGATGCATGCTTACTACCATGATTGTGTGAAATGCATGGCTTCTGCTATGGCACATGCTTGCTGTTGTGTGCAACCCAGGAATGTATGATAACTACCACTATTATTGTCTGAGCTGCATGCCGTCTGCTGTATCACATGCATGTTGCATGCATTCTGTCAAATCACATGCATGTGTGTGTGTGTGTGTGTGTGTGTGTGTGTGTGTGTGTGTGTGTGTGTGTGTGTGTGTGCGTGTCTGTATTGTAATGTAGAGTCTTTGTTTGCCTTCACAGGTGATGTAGGTGCATTTCCCTCCTGTGGTCCATCTGAAGTTAGTGTCCCCACAGACTCTAGCAGTGATGATGAACACATGCTTGAGGCACAGGCAGGGTTGTTAGGGGCTGAATCTGTGCCATTGGTTGCCACCTATATCCCCCTCATCCCCACACACAGATCTCATGCCAACACATACCCCATCACCAGTGGCCATAGAGGAAGGACAGTTGGCATGTGATAGCTTGGAACAGGAAATTGTGGTGGCTACGGAAAGTGTGTATTCACATCATGGTGTCAGGCAAATGACTGGAGATGGGCCACACAGGCATGTGGCCAGTGCTGCTCGTAGGAGGACCTCTGGCCGACATGCCCCTGCAGGACAGAGCACAGCAGCTGGTGTCACCAGATGCATGTTTCAGGCTGTAATGGCAGCACAGGCATGTGCTGAATGGCAGAACAGAGAAGGGCAGAGGCTTCAGAGGGCTGCTATCCATTCTTTAAATGACAACATCCAGGCATTGGCAAATGCTCAACAGCAGATTGCTGAGGTTTTGGACAGATGATTGGGTGACATGGTTGGAATCCTTGACTGCGGCATGACAATCTGCGGGCATGAGCTGTCTGTGCTGGAACATCTGGTAGGAGTGAGGCATACGGCACGTGGACGAAGGCCAGCTCCGTCACCTGGTGCAGGTCTACGTGAATGAGCTACCTCACATGTCTGCTCCCATAGTGGCAGTAGCAGCAGCAGTGCAGCTGGTGCTGCACTGTCCACACCAGGACACAGCAGGCCATGTGGACGTGGCCCTGGATGGTCCCAATGGGGACACGGTTCCAGTGGACATGCGTCATCGGACAGTACCCAATCTGCACCTCTGCCTGGTAGTGCCCGTGCAACCCCTGGCAGGCACAGGTCATGTGGCCATGGACAGACACCGTGAGCTGTAAATCCTGGTCTGTACAGTCTGGAGCTGTCAATAATATCCCTGTGTAGGCCAAATGCACAGGATGAATAGAATAGGGAGATAAGTGTAGATTACAAATGTTGTGTACTGTTGACACCCAGCAGACATACCATGTAGTACAGGTTTAGAATGCAGTGTTTTCTGTTCACAGTATGTGTCTTGGTAACAACAGTAACAGCATGTTGGTAATGATGTCCTGCTTCCCTCCTTCAGGTCTAATTGCATGTGTCGTTGAGTGCCAGTGTTTGCAGTTTCCCATGTGTAAATGTGGACTATTTACAGGTATGTATGGCAATAACAGCATGCTATTCGTAGCTTCAACCTCCCTGTTAGAAAGGCTGACATTCCAAAGATGTCTACACATCTACTGATCCAGGAGCATGGGAGCTGTGTACTATGCTACAATGGCTAGAGACATGACATCCATACCGGGTGACATCACAGGTACAGTTACATGGGGCGGGGAGTTTATATAGCGGTCTAGCTGATGACAAGGGTAGAGGCCAGTTGATAGCTTGAGGCCTCACTGTGTAGCAGTAATACACATTCACATTGCAGGATGAGAACACAGAACTACACACACACACACACACACACACACACACACACACACACACACAGGTATTCGCACACATGTATTCAGACACACAGTAACATGCCCACACTCACGGGGTCAACGACACTGTAACGCTCACACACTTGATAGTGTTGAGGTGAGGACCCCTGCCTATGTGGTAATCACCATTACAGTACTGTGCACCCACATGACGCGACACAGAGAATACTCATGTACAGGTAGTCAGTAATGCATAAGATCGACTGCATCAACAGGGTAGTAGATTGCATCACCTGGAGGGGTTAGGGGTCCTATCTGTTCACTATGGTAACATACATCCTCACTCCATGGACCAGACAGCCATACATACACACACACACACACACACACACACACACACACACACACACACACACACACACACACACACTGTGGAGTCCACAATTGAATGCACCTATGTCATGCACATGAAGATAGCTCACATGTGTGTGATACACAACCCACCCCAGCCTATGTCTTGCTTTCTACACTGCAGTATGTACAGATCTCTACAACAGTGTACAGGAGTGTGAGTAACAACTGGGATGTATTCCCCACCATACGTGGCATATATGGACACACAAGCAAACACACATGGCAGTACTGTGAATCAAACACCTGCTGTCTTATGATACGTATGACAGGCATGCAGCAGTGTTGCCCGCATTACAATGTGTACCGATGCTACCTTTGGCAATTGTGCTGATATATGCATACAGGAGGTCTTAGGTGTTACAGGTGTCAAGTGATTTACAGTCAGTGACACCCTGACTGCTGTGTAGGTTGTATGTCTTCCCCTTCAATTACCAGAAACATAGCTTAGTGTTTACACATGTTATGGTAGGACAGCTTGTGACACACCTGTGAGCTGTCTTCAGCAAACATCCATCTGCAAACATGGCCCACCACTTACTTATGTCCACACATCCGTCCATACCTGATGTACATCTTACCATACTGTCAGTATATCACCATATATAGTTGGCAATGATGGGGCTGCATTGCAACTGCATGTTGTAGTAAGACACACGTCACCTGCAAACATCAGCTACTGCACACGCATAGTAGCTGAACGCACACCATTACATGTACATGTGTGTAGGTCCTACATTCCTGTCATTTAGCCATGTTTGTAGGCATTGCAATTGGTGGACATGTGTGATGATATACATGACACATGGACTGTTGTATGATATGATAGTTGTCATGGGTAACCAGTACAGAGGGAATGTTAAATCAGTCAACGTTGATATCACACCTTATGTACTGTTAGCATTCAACAGCCATGGACCTTCCTTCCATGTGCATGTGTGTAATTGCTGTAGCCACCTGTCTGCATGAAGGACAGCAACAGCTATGCTATGTACATATGTGTTGTGTGTGTGTGTGGCATGTACATATCCATGGTAGGTACATTTATATCATATCCAAACATGAGAGTGTTTACTGGTGTACAGCAACAGTCATCTGTTACTTCTGTATATGACCCAGGGCCCCTGTTATGTGTACAGCTGGCCTGGTTATGAACAGTGGTATCATTGCATTGCATAACACATGATGCAACTATGTCAGTACATGGGTAGTCTGCACAGTTGATGTAGAGCTAGGTACAGTCCACTGGTCATGGGTCACATGGTGTTGTACTAATATATGTTCTACAACATGTATGGATGTGTGTTGCTGGTCCAGGGACATGGTGATGTCTGAGGGCTACATCCTAGAATGCGGCTTTTGACACTATGATCTGCACCTGACACATCTGTGATGCCTTTTGAGTGTGTACTGGTCAGTACATGTGAGTGGCCTTCATGTACGTGGGGACACCACCACCTGGAGCGGTCCATAACGATGTTATGGCCCACATGTCTGTATCCGAGGTATACGGTGGTAGTGCTATTGTGCACAACTGAGTCTTCAGCCAGGTGTTCCTCACTACACAGATGTCAGTATCCCCCATTGTTGGATCTACATTGGGCAGCTGTGATTACGAATGCTACACATCTAGCACTGTTTAGCATACACACAATGCAGATGTCCTCTAGGTGTCAGGGTGTAAACCTGGTCTCAGGACATTTGTCTATGAATGGCACTATATGGGCAAAGTCGCCACTCCTGGCAGGACATCACCACGGGTGGAATTAGTGTGCCAGGTTTAAATTGGTACATCTAAGGTGACGGACAGCAGCAGACGTTGTGTAGAAGACCGGTGTCAGATATATGTAGTGCAGCGTTCATGTTAACAATGACAACTATCGACAATGGAGTCCATTACAATGTGTTGTTCACGTCTAACTGTAATAGCATGGCCACTGTGCCCTTCCATGTTTAGAATCAGAGTGCATATAAAACAGCCCTTTGCTACTAAGTGTGTGAGCATGCCCAGTATAACGTTATGTAGATGGACATATAGTGCATTCCAAACGGCCGTGTGCTACTAAGTGTGTGAGAATGCCCAGTGATACCTTGTATCGGTTATGTGCCTCTATGTGTATGGGCATGGCCACTGTAACCCTATTTAGCGATAGTAGTCGTCCAGTCAACAGATGGCCATACCCCACTTCAGGATGGATTCCTACATTGAACTGGTTCGCAGGTATGTACATCATAACTGCCAGCATCCATGTCGATGTCCACATTCCTAGAAGGTCATATTGACAGTCGTGAAAGGTGTAGTGTCTGTGGCGCAGCTCGTATCTATGTAGTATTGTAATAGTGGTCCGTAGATAGGCAGTTGTCCTGATCACACCACTGGCGTGTGTTTGCCTCAGTCTGTCTGCGGACAGAAATATGCTTTTAGACTGCTCACACTCCATACAATCCCTACTGCCATCTTTTCCATTGCTGATGATGTCACCCACCTAGAAGTACGCCTCTGGGAGTGCTGTGTCCCAGTAATCTCTGTAGCACATTCTGTAACTGCGTAATGCTGTAGTGTGATAAGGTAGTTAGGTCTGTGTTCTAATCCCAGCCATGCCAAGTGTGTGTGTGTGTGTGTGTGTGTGTGTGTGTGTGTCTGTGTGTGTCTCCATCTGCCTAGGGACAGAAATATTCTTTTAGACTGCTCACACTCAATACAATCCCTATTGCCGTCTTTTCCATTGCTGATGATGTCACCCACCTAGAAGTACGTCTCTGGCAGTGCTGTGTCCCAGTAATCTCAGTAGCGCATTCTGTAACTGCGTAATGCTGTAGCGTGATAAAGTAGTTAGGTCTGTGTTCTAATCCCAGCCATGCCAACCGTGTGTGTGTGTGTGTCTCCATCTGCCTGGGGACAGAAATATGCTTTTAGACTGCTCACACTCCATAGAATCCCTATCGCCGTCTTTTCCATTGCTGATGATATCACCCACCTAGAAGTACGCCTCTGGGAGTACTCTGTCCTAGTAATCTCGGTAGCGCATTCTGTAACTGTGTAATGCTGTAGTGTGATAAGGTAGTTAGGTCTGTGTTCTAATCCCAGCCATGCCAAGTGTGTGTGTGTGTGTGTGTGTGTGTGTGTGTGTGTGTGTGTGTGTGTCTCCATCTGCCTGGGGACAGAAATATGCTTTTAGACTGCTCACACTCCATACAATCCCTATCGCCGTTTTTTCCATTGCTGTTGATGTCACCCACCTAGAAGTACGCCTCTGGGAGTGCTGTGTCCCAGTAATCTCGGTAGCGTGTTCTGTAACTGTTTAATGCTGTAGTGTGATAAGGTAGTTAGGTCTGTGTTCTAATCCCAGCCATGCCAACTGTGTGTGTGTGTGTGTGTGTGTGTGTGTGTGTGTCTCCATCTGCCTGGGGACAGAAATATGCTTTTAGACTGCTCACACTCCATATAATCCCTATCGCCGTCTTTTCCATTGCTGATGATGTCACCCACCTAGAAATACACCTCTGGGAGTGCTGTGTCCCAGTAATCTCAGTAGCACTTTCTGTAACTGCGTAATGCTGTAGTGTGATAAGGTAGTTAGGTCTGTGTTCTAATCCCAGCCATGCCAACTGTGTGTGTGTGTGTGTGTGTGTGTGTGTGTGTGTGTGTGTGTGTGTGTGGGTGTCTTCGCTGCCTGGCAACAGAATAATGCTTTTAGACTGCTCACACTCCATACAATCCCTATCACCGACTTTTTCATTGCTGATGATACCACCCACCTAGAAGTACACCTCTGGGAGTATTGTGTCCCAGTAATCTCGGTAGTGCGTTCTGTAACTGCGTAATGCTGTAGTGTGATAGAATAGACAGGTAGGTGCTCTATTCCAAGGAATGACAGGTGTGTGTGTTTGGCAGTCATATCCTATGTGTTTGCATCTGTGAGTGGCTAGCTCCAGGATGTGTTGAGGAGAGTGTGTTGTTATTTTCCTATATAGTGTCCATAAATGTCACAATCGGCCAAGAGACTGGGTTGGCAAGACATACACATACATTTGGCAATAGGTCTGGTGAGTATGTCAGCAGCCCTAATCTTACCCGTAATACAGTCTGAACCCATGTGACGCACAGAAACACACTTGCCTTGATATTAACACCAGTACATAATGCAGGAGGCGCATGTGGTTTCCTTATAATTCTTGTCTAATGCTTTGGTGTCACGTGGTCTGCCGTTGTGATATATATTCTATATCTACGTATGTGTGTGCATATGTAGATGTGTGTGTGTGTATATATATATATATATATATATATATATATATGTGGACATTAGCACACATAAATCTACATGATGGACTACATGTCCTATACTGATGAATGCCTGTGCTGGATGATCTGTACGTGATAACCTCAGATGTATGTATGTATATCTGCTATGGCTTAGTGGTAAAGCACATCGTCTGTGGTGTGCAGGGTCCCGGGTTCGAGCTGTGCAGAGACCGGTTGTTTTGTTGCTGGGAAGAACAAGGGACATCCAATATGGTGATAGTAAGGTGCTTTTAACCAGCTGTGTGGGGATCTGCGCAACAGTAAGCAGTGGTTATTTTTGTGAAGGCTCAGTATGGGTCATGTAACTATACATTAGAACACAATACTGTGCAAACAAGGTGGAAAATAGTGAATCCCATTTATCCCCTGGGTGTAATGCAGATCCCAAGAGTGTATGTGTATAGATAGCTGGGTGCAGGACTCGAATATAGGTGAAAGCATGGGGGGGGGGGGGTTCAGGCATACTGTGTGTACATTAGAGCCCTGTGTCTCGGGATTTCTCCTGCCTTAGCACGTCTAAGCTAGGGATGTGTCTATACCTGCCTAGTGCAATTGGGAGGGACAACAACAGTGGGAGAGTAGTCAAGGTGAACAAGCTGGGCAAACACACAATCAGCAGATTACAAACCCAGCCCGGCCCAGAACACTACGATAAAGTGAGCAAGCACCATACCCTCGGGTTTTTTCCACACTCTACACCACCATTGTATACATGCGGGGAAATTTTACAAAACAATCCAACAAAATGAGAAGGGCTGCAGCAGGCGACACAGACCAACATGTGCCGGAGGCTGAGGGTGGTGAGGATGTGAATGCTGTCGAACAACCCTCAGTGAGTAGAAGACTGTACAGACCCAGGGGAACCTACCAGGGGCTACATGAGCTGGAGATAGTGGAGCGCTATGGGGTGGACAGAGACCTCCTATAGCAGACTGTGGAGCTGTGCCGGCCACACCTGACACATCGAACAGGCCGAGGGAAACCCATTTCAGTGGATACCAAGGTATTTGTAGGCCTAGGTATACTAGCCACAGGTACCTCCCAAAGCACAACTGGGGATATCATGGGGATCTCACAGGCATCTGCATTCAGAGTATTCCACGAGTTCCTGGATGCCATGTCACCACATGCCAGTGAGCACGTACATTTCCTCAACACACGTGAGGTGTTGACAAGCAATATGTGTCTCTTCCACAAAATGGCAGACTACCCTAGGGTAGTGAGTGCTATAGCCTGCATGCACGTATGCATCAAAGCACCACTCAGTGAGCGGGGTAGGGCCTACATTAACCGCAGGGGCATCCCCTCCATCAACTGCCAGATCGTATGCGATGCCCAGGGCATTATACTGAATGTGTGTGCTGGCTGCCCTGGAAGCTATGACGATTCTGATATATGACATCTGACGCAGCCGTACCACAGCTTTGCCAATATGGACATCCCCTACGGTCACCTAGTGGGGGATGCTGGGACACACTGGAGCCGTGGCAGATGACACCCATCAGAAATGCACACACACCTGAACAACTACGCCATAATGAGGCACGCACAGGCAAGACATATAATTGAGCGTGTGTTTGGGATGCTCAGGTCATGGTTCCAGTATCTGGACACATCCAGTGGAGCCTTGCAGTATTCACCAGCTACATGCACCCAAATTGTTATGGTATGTGCTATGCTACACAATATGATCCTGCAGAAACAGCTACAGCAGGAACAGCATGGGGCAGGGCCACACAGCCCCCCCCCCACCAATGCCAAAGCCTGTACAGGCACAGAGTGACTCGGAGGAGGAACTACCTGAGCCAGACCCAGTAGGCAGAAGGAGGCATGCCCAGTATGACCTGGCCTTGGCAAAGAGGCAATGCATAGCATATGCACTGATACAGTAGGTACCCAGGGAATGTCACCCTCTCTGACTCGCACAGACAGTAAAAGGGATGCCAAACATGACACTACCTATGCTCAGCCATGTATAGGAAGTGCACTGTGTGCATCCGACATAGGCAGCCCTCCAGCACCATCCTCAGGTCTGGCACACCCTCAAGGTAAGTCAATCAACCTACCAATTGGCAGTTGTATTAGAATGTGTTGTTACCTGTAGCTATGGTATGGATGTGAGCATGCAAGGGAATTTGGTGGCCGAATGTTAAGGCAGCGGACAGTAGGCATCCATAGTGGCATCATGATATCTGTAGCACATACTGGGGTCACCATAGTAGCCAGTAGTTTGCAGGGTGTCCTAACCCACTGCGGGTAATGGGCTGAGCATCATGTTTGTCCATACAGCCCACACAAGTTTCAACCAGCTGGACAGGTGTAGACCAACACAGACAAATGCTGTACTATGGTCTCTGAATATGTCCAATGGATGACCCCCCTGCCACAGACACACACAGACAGACTACAGCAGGCCAGACAGTTGGATGTAGGTTGTGAAGGCTAGGACGTCTGAAACTAATATGTTGGTAATTAAAGCTAAGATCTGGAGTACACTGGTATGCCTCTAGCCAGCACAGTAGGTAGGTCTACACACTGAAATGGAGTACCTGACATACCAGTGCAGTAGTAGCAAAAGTGTACAAGTGTCAGTTGTGCCCCACCTTCCAACGTACACATGAAACAGTCAGGTGTGCCCCCCCCCCCCGGTGCTGTGTAGGAATGTGGATACAGTCGGATGTCCCCCCACGCTGTGCAGACATGTAGCAACTGTCAGTACCACATGACCACTGGACACCCTGCAGAGACAGCATGCCACCTATCAGTGTACAACGCAGAGGTCGGCACCACAGTACTGACTACCTGGACATGTAACATATGCGATACAGTTGACCATACTGGGTATGCTCAAACACATGAAAGTGTGACTGCAGTCTCAGTCGACAACATGAGGAATGGTCATACTGGGCATGCTCACACACGTAAACACAAGACGGCCAGGTCTGCAAACATCAGTGGTCCAGACATATCTGCCGGTCCATTGCTGTACTGTTGGATGACTGTGCTGTATGGTATGTGTGTGGTACTGTCTATTGTCTGTATATTTGCCATGGTGTATTGGTAATTCACATTAGCTGTGTGTGCAGGGTGTTGCTACCAACACTTGCAAAGGACGGTTATTTGTTTGCAGCCAGAACAAGGTCATTGGATACGGAGTGAGTAAGGCACATTGTAGCAGTTGGGAGTGGTTGTGCATGGGTTTGTGTGGTGTAAAGCACTGCTGACCTCTGGTTACAGCGTCTTACACTTATTTAGACTCCACATTTCTTTAACAGTGCAATACTCGCATACTGGTGGCCAAACATGCTTACACCCACTCACTCCCTCACTTGCACATACACTGACATTGGTGCTTGCATTTGTCACTCAAGCTGGGTGGGCGGAATCCCTTGTGACGCCTATTACATCAGACTACATGACTATAGTATCGGGTATGGCTGACCGTTAGTCGATGACATGGCGTTTGACTGTATGGAATTGTCAGCCTGTCCAGTGAGTTAATCATATTATATGCATGTTCCTCATACAATCTGCTCCCATCTGGCTGATACATGAGAACCGATACTCTGCAATGCAGACAAGTAAATGTGTTTTGGGAACCACATCCGTCTGCCTGGTCATGCTACCGCATACCTATTGTAGGTTTGCCACCTTTTAAATTGGCCGAGGTGAGACTTTAGGATTAACACCTGTCCCACTTTGTGTGGGACAGTCCCTCCTTAGGCGTATGTGTCATGCGAAAATAATCTAGACATAGCAAATGTCCTGATTACAGGACAATATTA